>NC_069500.1:553066935-553194435 GCF_027579735.1 Bombina bombina
TTAGGGGGGAAGGTTTAGAGAGCTGTTTGGGGGGGATCAGAAAGGTTGGGGGTAAGGGGGAATCCTACACTGCAGAAAATATAAAAATTAATAAAAAAATATTTAATTTAAAAAAAAAAAAGCTTATTTTTTCGTACAGGCAGACTGTCTGCCAGTACCTAAGATGGGGGTTACCAGTGGGGGGGGTGGGGGAGGGAAGAGAGCTGTTTGGGAGGGATAAGGGGGTGGGGAGTGTCAGGTGGGAGGTTAATCTCTACACTAAAGCTAAAATTAACCTTTTAAACTACCTAATTAACCACTTCACTGCCGGGAATAATAGAAGTGTGGTGCGCAGCTGCAATTAGCAGCCTTCTAATTACCAAAAAGCAATGGCAAAGTCATATATGTCTGCTATTTCTGAACAAAGGATATCCCACAGCAACTTTTACAAACATTTGTGCCATGATTGCACAAGCAGTATATAAATAATTTCTGCAAGAAACCCAAAGTTTGTGAAAAAAGTACCAATTTTTTTTATTTGATGGCGTTTGGCGGTGAAATGGTGGCATGAAATATACCAAAATGGGCCTAGATCAATACATTGGGTTGTCTACTTAAAATATATATATAGATTTGATAGGTAAATAAAAAAAACAAGGCTCTATTTCTGTTTAAATGGAGTGATAGCAAAAATGATAAAAATGCTCTGGTATTTTGGTCAAGTTTTTGTCTGGAAGTCCCGGTTGTGAAAGGGTTAAAACACAGACTATCAATTGTCATTGTTTTATTAGTTTATGATACAACATTGCCATCTAGTGACCAAAGTATGTATTGATTATTAAAGGCAATTTTTTCCCCTGAAATTTTCATCAACTTAAAGGGATAGTAAACCCCCTTTTTTTTTTCTTTCATGATTCAGATAGAGCATGCAATTTTAAGCATCTTTCTAATTTACTCCTATTATCAACTTTTCTTCGGTCTCTTGGTATCTTTATTTGAAAAAGCAGGACTTAAAAGTGATGGTAAATTTCAGACTATAAGAATGTTGCAATAAAACATATATTAGTTTGCAAGTAAAACCACATAATTATTATTTTTTTAAAGTATGTATATATATATATATATTTTTTTTTTTAAATTGTTTTTATTAAAGGTTTTGCAAAAATATAACATAACAATCGGGGACTCACAGGACCCCTTTTTTCAATACTGAAAATAGACAGATTGGTGGGTCATAGAACCCAACACATGAAATTCCGCATATTTGAAAAGTAAAAAAATAAATAAAAAAAATAAGTAAATAAAGAAATAAGAGCACAGCAGGGCACTTTAATTGGTATGTTCTGAGTATAAAAGAAAAAAGGAAAACAGAATGAGGGGAGGGGGTTCATATATGTGGAAGAGGGGAGGGGGGGGGAGACTGAACTATCGTCCATGTTTCTAGTCGTTTGCGTACTAAGCTCATTAGCTAGAGTAGTCAGGATGTTAGCTGTCAGGTTGGGCGTCAGACGTCAGAGCCTGTGGGTGCCACAAAGTGTCATGGTCGTTCTTCCAGTCGGCCCAGGCCATTTCAAATAAGTCAGACTTATTAAGGTCAAAGTAGATTGGCTTTTCCATAGTATATAGGTAGGCCATTGTGTGGGTAATATCTTGCCAGCTAGGAGGGACAGCCCTTTTCCAAGCTTTAGCAATGTTGGTCTTGATTGAGGCTAGGAGATAGACACCAAAAAGACTCTGGTGTTTAGGTAAACTGTGTAAGTTCAAGTGAAGGAGGGCGAGCGCCGGAACAGCAGAAACTCTAATGCCATATTTTAAGAGGGTACGTATACCTCTTGCCCATAATGGTTTAATGACGGGGCATTCCCACCAGATGTGCAGCAAGCTACCACGTTGACCACAGCCTCTCCAGCACAGCGGAGACAATCCAGGAAACATCTTAGATAGTCTTGTGGGGACAAGGTACCAGTGAGAGAGTACCTTGTAAAACGTTTCGAATATTGCTACACAATGAAGGGTCTTTTTGGTTAACTGGATGGCCCGTTGCCACGTTTCACGGGTGGTGTCAGTGCCTAGGAGAGTATCCCATCTCAAAAGATGAGGAGCCACAGTCGATGGTGAGGCGCCATCTAAAAGAACGTAATGTCTTGACAAAGGTCGGATAAGCTTGCGCCCGCCTTGCCAGACAGACTCCCATGGAGTAAGGGGACGGGAAGCATGTGGAAAAAAATTCCAACATCTTAGGAAGCTCTGAATCCTGCAAAGTTCAAAGTTGATAAACTGAGGAACGGTTGACTGCTCATTTAGTTGTGGTAATGTTATAAACTCGTCTGGTTTCGTGGCGGACCAGAAATCTGATACTTTAATGACTCCTAATCGAGCCCACGTGTTCGGGTGGGTATCTGGTAAGTTCGCAAGTAAGCCAGCTACTGAAGTAATGGGAGAGGGATGAGGAGCAATAAGTTGGCGGTGTCTAAGCTTATCCCAAACTGATAGACACTCCAGAATAACCAGATTATTTATACTCAGCATTCTGCGACTGTGGTGTGGGATCCAAATAACATCCCGGAGAAGGACGTTGGGCGGCAATGATGCCTGCTCGAGTTCTCTCCACCTGTCCCGGGCCTGGGTTACTCCCCATTGGGAGATATGCGTCAGCATGGCTCCCTCATAATATTTCACCACCGACGGGGATGCAAGCCCACCTAAAAGAACGGGGAGTTGCAAGGTCTTGTGGGCAATTCGAGGGACCTTGCCTTGCCAAATGAACTTCGTAAACTCACTCTGAAATTGGAGAAGGAGATGCATTGGGACTCTGATCGGCAAGCAGCGAAATAGGTATGTTAACTTAGGAAGGAAAGACATTTTGAGTGATGTAATTCTTCCTATCCACGATATGGATTTATGATCCCAAGCGTTTTTTAACCGTCGTAGTTCTGCTAAAAGGGGAGAATAATTATCTTTTATCATTTATTGGGCACTAGGAGACATTTTAACTCCCAAATGAGTTATCCGTTCTGTCAACCACTTGAAGTGGTATTTGTCTTGCACAGCACGGATGTAGGATTGTGGATATCCCCACCAGAAAACTTCTGTTTTGTTTGTGTTGAGTTTATAATAGGAAAGATCACCAAACACCCTCAGGATCTCCAACAGTCGAGGGATAGCTTTGGCGGGGTCTGTGGTGAAAACGGTAACGTCATCTGCAAACAGTGCGATTTTATGCAACGTGCCCGAGAGTCTAACTCCTGACAGAGATGCATCCGACCGAATTTCCGTAGCGAGAGGTTCAATCGCCAAAGCGAATAACAGGGGTGAAAGAGGACACCCCTGTCTAGTGCCATTCGAAATATTAAACGGCGAGGTTTGGAATCCCAAACCTCTGACAAATGCCGTTGGGGCCGAATATAGGGCTTTGATTGCCACGCAAAGTTCAGGGGGAAATTGGAAGGCTTGGAGCGTTTCCCACAGGTAGTCCCACCGAACTCTGTCAAAAGCCTTCTCAGCATCTAAGGAGACGACCGAGAAGGGTTTTTTCATCCTGGTTGACTCACTCATGATGTTAATGAGACGCCTGGTGTTGTCTGGGCCTTCTCTATTGTAAATGAACCCAACTTGATCAGGATGAATTAGGTCTGGCAGCATCTTGCCAATACGAATGGCCAAGATCTTGGAATAGATCTTTATGTCGATGTTAATCAGGGAAATCGGTCTGTAGTTTAAGCAGAGAGAGGGATCTTTATCTGGTTTGGGTATGGTAATTATGGCGGCTTGAAGAAATTCCTCTTTAAATGATCCGGTGCTACTCGCCAAGGAAAAAAACCTGAGCAAGTACGGGGCCAGTTCATGAATATATTGCTTATAGAACTGAGCAGAGAACCCATCTGGCCCAGGGGCCTTAAATGGTTTCATGTGTTTAATGGTGTGCTTGATTTCAGACAGGGAAAATGGCTGTGTAAGCGCGGACTGCTGCTCCGGCGTGAGCCCAGGCAAATTTAAGGTAGAGAGGTACTGTTTAACCGTATCTATAGAGGACGGATGTAAGTCCGCCTCGTTACCAATGTTATAGAGTTTAGAGTAGAAGTCTGCGAAGCTCTCGCCTATCAAAGATGGCTTTTTGTGTAACTTATTTTCATGCAGGATCTGAGATATGCGGCTAGCACTATATTTGTTTCTCAGTTTATTGGCTAGAAGTGTATCAGCCTTATTTCCTTTATGGTAAAACAATTGTTTTAGCTTGGAAAGGGCGGATTGTGTCCGCTTCAACTCTAACTGGTTAATATGATCCCTCACTTCTCTAATCCGTCGAAATAGAGGTTCTGTTTCTCAGTTCTAGTTGTCTGAGTCTAGTATGAGCCTGTGCAAGCGTTAAGCCAGTCAATTTTCTGATGTGACCTTGCTTACGAATTATTCAAGTTCAAGTCCCCTGGCCATTGCCTTGATGGCACCCCACAAGGTGTCGTCTTGAGTCTGTCCATTATCATTTTGCCTAAGTAGTTCGGTCAAGTCTCGTCTCAATTCTTCTCTAAATGCTATGTCTGTGAGGATGTGTCGCGGGAGTCTCCAGCCTGTCTGAGGAAGAGGTTTGTCCATAGGGAGGAAGTCGGTCAAAAGTAAGTCATGATCTGACCAGGAGCTTACAGCAATCTCTGATCGTGTAACAGAGTCCAAGGTCTCTGCTTGGCAAAACATATGGTCCAATCTGGAATAGGTCTTATGGGGGTGTGAGTAGTGGGTGTAGTCCCTGTTACGGGTGTGTAAAGACCTCCAAATATCAAAGTAACCGTAGAGAGACATCACATTCCGAAATTTAGCAGAAATACTGCTTGCTTGGGGGTTGATATTATCTGGAGTTGTGGTTTTGCGGTCCAGGGAGGGGTCCCAGGTCATGTTGAAGTCACCTGCTAAGATAACTCGGCCTTGTCTATACTGGTCTACTAGTTGCAAAATTTTACGGAGGCATGCAGGCTGGTGGGAATTAGGGAGGTAAATGGAAACCAATGTGTGTAGTACATGGTTCAGTTTGCAAACTAAAATGGTATACCTGGCTTGTGGGTCCCTAAAAGTTTGGATGGGTTCGTACGCTACTCTGTGGTGTAGGAGTATGGCCGTGCCCCTGGCCTTCTTAGTGAAAGGGGAGTGGTCAGGAATCCAATAGGAGCGGGAGTGGAATCGTTGTGGGGAGTCTATTTTCCAGTGGGTTTCTTGTATGAAGACAACATCGGGACTGTAGAATTGGAGTTCCCTAGCCAAGAGGCTCCGTTTATGGGGGGGAGTTGAGGCCTCTTGCATTATGAGTGAGAAATCTAAGATGGTTCGCCATTATTTTTAGAGTGGGAGGAAAAAAGGGGGGGACGGGATGTTGGGGTTGAGGGTATGTAGGAGACTCAGAATAAGTCTTATGTCAGTGAGCGCTATGCTGATTTTATGAGGTGGAAATAGTCCACCTAGATGGAACCCTGGTGTGGGCTACCTATTTGGGGGGGGGAGCTATATAAGGAAGGGCCGGTGTGTCCGGCCTCACTCCGTCTAGAATTAAATTAAATCTCGCTTGTGATTGCATTATGAGGGCATCAAGTCATTTGTGCGAAGTTGGGGGATTATGAAACTTATATGTGTCTATATTGTAGCAACATCCCCTAAAAAGTGCCCTGAACAATAACTTGTAAATATAAACAGAAACAATAAAACATTAGATAACAAACGTTGCAACATCAACAGTTTTGGTAGCAATATCAACCATATCTCCCCAGCAGGATATGAATGCTCAACCTGTGCAAGGGCGACCCGTTTTGTCGTTTTAGTGCAACATGTCTATAACTTAAAGGTTACCAACAATAAAGAAGTTGTCTTTAAATAACAACCACAACCTATTTTTAACTATTTATGACAAGAGGTAGAGACATATTTATAATTTGGCCTAATCAGGCCTAACCCCTATTGGGGATCCCCTTTTTAGCTATGCTGGAAAGAAAAGGAATTGAAACAGAAGGTTAGATATAAATCAGCAACAACTCTCCTCTTTGCCAGAGAGTCAAGGTGGAACCGCTGGGGGCCCCTGGGGCTCCCGTGCTGTTTGGGTTTTCTGCCTTTTAGGCCGCTGATCTTCAGGTGGCCAGTCAGGTGCAGTGGCTCTCAGTTTCGCCTTGACTGGAGTTGGTTCAATTGTGCTGCCCTGTATTAGGCCCCATTGTGCCAGTAAGGTGGTACCCTGGGTCAGTGATGAAACAATATGGGTTTGGTTGTCTTTAGTGACAATCAGTTTGGCGGGATAACCCCAGCGGTATTTAAGACCTGCCTTTCTAAGCTCAGAAGTGACTGGTTGATAGAGTCTTCAGCTCTGAAGGGTGTGGGCTGATAGATCTGGTAAAAGTTGAAGATTCTGGAACTTTTCTGCAATTGGAAGTTTCCTGAAGGCAGCTTGCATTAACTTATCTTTGAAAAGGAAACTGTGGAAGCAAACAATAATGTCTCTAGGTTTGTCTTGTGCGACTGACCTTGGGCGTAAAGCTCTGTGTGCCCTTTCCATTGTGGTGGTCATACCTTCAGTGGAATCCAATAAGTTGTCAAAGAGTTCCAATAGGTAGGTTTGTAAGTCCGCATTTGAGACCTCTTCTGGTATGCCTCGAAACCTGATATTGTTCCGTCTGGCACGGTCCTCGACATCTGCCAATTTGAATTCCAATTGACTTAATTGATCAGCCAACGACTCAGAGTATGCGAGTAACTTTGATTAGTCGGTAGTGATATCGTCTTGTCTCCTCTCTAATGAGTCTACCCTGTCTCCGATTTCTCCAATATCCTTTTTGAACTCAGCATGACTCCTCTGGATTTCCTTTGTGATAGAGCGTGTCTGCTGCTCAAACATTTTTTTTTGTGTTTCTTCTGTGATATAGTGCTGGGACCTGGGTATTGAGTTAGCGTCCGATTGGAACCTCTCTGCAACTGAATCTGGGTCACTTAGTTCGTCATGTGAATCATCAGCCGATCTCCTTACTGGCTGTGCGAAGTGATCCAAAACGGTTTTTTTAGGAGGCCCAGGGGTCCTAGATTGCCTTCTCATCGTGTGGGGCATAGTTGCTTCACTGAGCTGTCTTCTTTTCGTCTTTTCGTCTAAAGGGGCAACCTAAGTAAATTGCTAAGTAAGATAGAAGATTAGAGACTCAAGTGTTTAGCTGGATTTGGTGATGTTATATTAGGACACAATAGTTTTATTTACAAGCGAGAATGGACATGCATCTTAGGAGTGAGGGCCAGAGGCTCCAGCCAACACTACCCTTCCATACTTTCCGTTCCCAATCGGGTCAGAATTTTAACTGCAAGTAAGGAAGTGGAGAAATCACCCCGTAAGAGCAGGAGTCGGCCAGAGCCCCCCCACACAGGTTGAGCAGAATAAATGTTTCAAAGCCTTAACACCTCTAGCTGGCCCGGGAACAGTGGCTACGACCCGGAGGAAGGGAAAAAGGAAAAAGGAAGTGACCAACCCAGACGAGCTGGGCCGGAAAGGGGGGGCCAGCTATTGGTCCCTTGTCTACAGCAGCAAGATCAGTGTGGTAAAAGCTTCTGAGACTGCCCAATTAGTATTATAATGGCCAACAATACAACAGCTTCTGAAGTGACTACCACGCTATGAGGGGGTTAGGGCATGAATGCGGGCAGAAGTTATTACTTAAATGGGCAGTACCCAGGTCTGTATTATATTTGACACAAGGGAAGGGGATATTTCCTCAAGGAAGGGGGATAGAGGGAGTGGAGGCGACCAGAGGAGACTGGAGAGGTTAATACCAATTACAAGTTTAGGAAGAGCTTAGGGTACAGTGCTGGAGGGAGAGGAATGGATATTAGTGGGTATAGCTTATATTAAAATACTGCTGCACTTTGGATCTAGTACTTAGGGTTAGTAAAATGCAACCTTATGGGTGCCCAACCTGTAAATTATAGCTGGAGAAATTGTAACAGTAGGTAGGACCTGTTGGTAAAAAGGAATGTTAGGCAGGTGTTATAATGAGATTACACTCCACTTTGGGTTGAGAGCCCAAAGACATACAGGCTGACACATCAGCTATAACTGCACACAGTAATAAAGTAGATTATAATGACAGTACAAGTTCCACAGTCTCACTAGGGCTATGCTGCAGATATGTGATATTTATGGTGGCTGAGAACCTGTAAGGAATGAAAATTGTTAGGCAGATTAAAATAACACTCCAACTTAAGCTGATGCTCAAGGATGTCTATGCTGACGCAGCAGCAATAAGTAGACACTGATAGCCCACTGTAGTTAGAGAGTCCCACTGTGTAGGGCCCAGCCTCAATTATAGTTAGTAGAATAGCTTTTACAGTTCGAGTAACCAGGACTAAGTGTGTAGCTGGTATATGGCAAATTCAGTAGAGGTGATGAATATATTTCAGCAAAATTGCTCCCTTTAAGGAGGAATAAACAATGCAAATGGCTCTGTGATGGGGATGAGTCTTGCTATTCAGGCTGCTGTGTGACAAAGTTATTTGCGTGCAGGCTATTAACTGGGATCTCTGAAGGCAGAAAAAAAAGAAAGTATGTCAGCTGAACTGACTAGGTCTTACCCGACTCCTGCTGTGGGGTACTTGTAGTGAAAAAGCTGGCAAGTCTGTAAGTTATCGCCCGAGCCGGGAGTCTGTCAGGCAGCTAGGCTTTCGTTACACAAGTGAGGGTGAGAAGGCCTTAAGATGGCGGATGTTTGCGCCTTTTCCCCAGGGCCTATTGATGGAGCATCAAATCTGAGCAGCAGCGGGTCCTCAGGAACCAAAAGTACCCAATCTATCTTCCAAACCACAGAACAGACCAGCAAGCGAAGGAGGCGAGTGCGGTAGTTCTCTGTCGGTCCGGTATCCCCAGGCGTTCCAGAAGAATTTCAGTGAAGCCTTCTGATATGGGATGACCTCTCTCTTGCAACACGGATAAGCAGTATACTACTCCGGAGCGGATCCCCGACCCTCCGGAGCAATGCAGCAGGGTGAGGCTCAATCAGCGGCCGGGAGAGTCCAGGTAAGTTGGGCAGTTACTCCGGAGCGGAGCCCCGACCCTCCGGAGTAGGTAAGGAACTGCCGCTAAGGGTGTGGGTCCGTCTGGGAGTCTGGCCGTCTCGGAAAGGTTGCGTTCGGGTAGTGTTAGAGGCGTGTGAATCTGGCCAGAGGCTCCGGATAGTTAAGGTGTCAGTAGCTTCACCTGTGGTAGGTTTCCGGTATATTCAATGAGTAGTGGCGGTGGCGGCCTGATCTCCTGATAATTACTGCGTGAAAGTGCCCAATAAGTTTAGTTGGGCAAAATGTCCTGCTTATATGAAGTGTCCACTGTGTTTCCAGCAATAAATTGGACAAATGTCCCACAGGATTACAATTTATAAAACTTTTTAAGGCTTTAGAGCTCAGGAGCTTGACACACACACGTCTGATCAGCTCAGTGGCTAGCTCCGCCCCGTGTATATATATTTTATAATAAAAGGTTTATAATCCTAATTGGTATTGTCTGTTCCTCCACCCCCCTTCATTTCATCTTTTGGCTGGGCTGTGATGTATAGAGCAGTCACATCCACTCTCTACATAGGCTTACTATGGGCTTTAAAGGGGCTGGACTTCAAGATTGTCAACTGACACACATGTTGATTGGATGTTCACTGGAATTGCCATAGAAAAGTTCATCCATGTGGGCCGGCATAACATTGTAATAGAAGCATTACTATATGCTCTAATTTAACTCTTTCACAGATGGATTTAAAAAAAAAAAAAGGTACACATATACACATATAGTTTTTTAAAGGCAAAGATTACATTTATGACATTTGATTATTTAAAGTGTATCATCACTTTAAAAGCATTTCCTTAAAGGGATAGTAAACCCAAAAATGTTCTTTTATGATTCAGATAGAATATACAATTTTACACAACTTTCCAATTTACTTCTACAGTCAGATTTGCTTCATTCTCTTGTTATTAATTGCTGAAGAAACAGCATTGCACTACTGGCAGCCAGTCACAAGAGACACATGTGTGCAGGCACCAATTAGCAACAGCTCCCACTGGTATATGATATGTGCATATTCTTTTTCAACAAGGGATACTAAGAGAACAAAGAACATTTGAAAATAGAAGTGAATTTAAAAGTGTCTTAAAATTACATGCTCTATATGAATCAGGCAAGTTAAATTTTGACTTCCCTATCCCTTTAAATTTTATCTATGCATACAAAAATAACTATTTATAAATGATATTATCACAAACTCTAATTTCATTTAACAATAAAGCAAAATCCTATATACACTGAGTGCTGATATTAAATCCAACATATACCTCTCTCTCTAAACTCCTATTCTGTCAAATTTAAGCCAATTAAATGAACACATCAATTAGATGAAGACAGAGCAATTAAAATCCCTGTTAAGTCATTTTTGGCACTAGCGTATCTAGTTCATATATCCAATAAAGTTCCCTTTGTTTGAGAAGTCCCCCCCCCCATCTAAGGGGTTGGATTTTAGCTACAACACTCTAACGTAGTTGGCTAATTTGATTACCCTTCTCAATAAAATGGAAAGATACTGGTGCCTGAAAGTCCCTACATCTTATATTTCACCTATTGACACATGTAAATTGTATTGCCATACAATACTGTGTAAAGCGATCATTTACATTACATCTTAAATGTAGGTGGCGATGCAGCTTTAAATATATCGCCAGTATCAGAGAAGCATGGCTACCCACTGAGATGTATAGTAAAACGCTTGGCGAGACAGCCTTCACACACGGATGTCAGTAGTTTTGAATATTTCACTGGCAATCTCGCCACGAACCCCTTTTGAATATATCACCATATTGTGAAAGTTTCAATCATCAGGGCCTCAATTTAAGCCCCTGTGAAGTCTGCACGACAATTTCTCTCCAAGCTCGAGAATACTTTGATCATCAGGCCCTCAGTGGAAAATAAACATTTTAGTATCTTTCTGCCACAGATAGCCACTAAATCTAAATCTTCTTGTTTACATGTTTTTCCTGTAACCAGAACTTAAAGGGACAGTTCACCCAAAAGTTTTTTTCCCTTTAAATTGTTCCCAATGATCCATTTTACCTGCTGGAGTGTGTTAAATTGCTTACAAGTAGCTCCTTTACCCCTATTTCGGCATTTACTGGAGTCTATTTAGAATAGCCTGAGTAAACACAGCAAGCAGAATAAATTACACTCCCAGTGGGGTGCAGGATAGTTAAGTAATAAAATGTTAATTTTCCATTGTTCTCTATAAATATTGAGCTTTGGTTTTCCAGACAAATCTAAGATAAAGAAGCAAGTGTGTGTACTCAAAGTAATAACATAATGAGATCTGATATTACCTTAAACTCAACCCATTGTAATAGGCTGTGGTTTCAAAGCACAGAAACAGCTACTTCATATACACAAATAAACCTGAAAATGCAATTTCTCATATATTTTATACTCTGCAGCTATAACAAGTCATTGCACTGTCCCTTTAAGCACAAGGATATTCAGTATGGGTGGGGATACAATAGGCAAAATTAGCTATTTAAAATGAGAAAATAAAAGTGTAGGAGATATTTGTAAACAATTTAATACACTCTAGTAGGTAAAATGGATAATTGGGAACAAGTTGAAAGGAAGAAAATATTGGAGTACACTGTCGCTTTAACTACAAAAATCTCCTATATTCTTTAATAGTGAATTTTGTAGAAAAAAATATTAGATTAATTTTTCTAAAGGATTATAATGTAACCCTATATGTTCTGTTGGCATTGAAAGATAGTTTTTTTAATGTTTGAATTCTATAATGTAGGATTTTATTAAAATGAGTTGTAAATTTGCTATTTCCAAGGGCGAAACTACAGGGGGTAACAATAAAAAACGTTGAGCTGCCACTGCCTGCACTGATATCATGTGAGTGTGACATGATGCTTCACTAGTGTCTCTGATAACAGGGGTTAGTGTTTCTGTTTTACCCATTGGTGTTTATGTGTGTGTATATATATGTATGTGACTGTGTGTGTATGTATGCATGTATGTGTGTGTGTGTGTGTGTGTGTGTGTATGTTTGTGGAACCAGCAAATTACAGACCTTGTTACTACAGCATTAGGGAGGCATGGGGGCAAACAGTGTCAGTCTATACAGTACCACTATATACAGTACGGGGGGGGGCTGGACCATGTCACTGACTACTGTGGTCACTTTATAAAGTACTGGGGCGGGTAGGGTCAGGCCAGCCATCTAACCGACAGATTACAGACTGTGTCACTGACTCACTATATACAGTACTGGTGGGTTAAACAGTGTCACTATATACAATAATAGGGGGTCAGACCATCTCACAGACTGTGGGCACAGGGTACCTCCTTTTGCAGACATGTAATCTGGGGGGGGGCTTCTTAGATTCTTGCACCTGGGCCCTGTGGTTTCTAGTAACGCCTCTGGCTATTGCTATTGTAAATAACAGTAACGAATCTGAAATCTGTATTCAGCCAAACCAAACACCCATATGAACACAATTTGGCCTAAGTAAACATCTTTAAATATATGTTAAAATATGTTAACAATAGTCTTTTAGGCTTCATAATCTAATGACGTGTGGTTCCAACCTCACTCAGCTGTTGTAAGCACATTTTTATTACAAGACATTTCTGTTGCATTGCTATAGAATAACATATCAGCCAAGTCTAAACATTTTAAAAACAAATTAACAACCTGTTTGCTGCAATTGTTTTTAATAGTCAAACTCCACCGATCACTTGCCTTATTTAGAGGAGCCAATCTGGGCTTGAGTCTACCGACAACAAAGCTAGCCACTGTTAAAGGGACACTCAATCAAAATTAAACTTTCATGATTCAGATAGAGCATGCAATTTTAAACAACTTTCCAATTTACTTCCATTAACAAAATGTGCACAGTCTTTTTATATTTACACTTTTTGAGTCACCAGCTCCTATTGAGCATGTGCAAGAATAAGTGTGTATGCATTTGTGAATTGCTGATGGCTGTCACATGGTACCTGTATGCATTTGTGATTGGCTGATGGCTGTCACATGGTACAGGGGGAGTGGAAATAGACATAACTTTTAAAATTGTCAGAAAAAGAAATCTACTACTAATTTGAAGTTCAGACTAAGTGCTATTGCATTGTCTTGTTATCTTGCATTTTTTGATTATGTAAATCTACTGTGTTGACTGGTCCTTTAACAATAAGTATAAAGTGAAATGTTATCTGTTAAAACCAATTATGAAAAGATAGATAGCAGAGTTAGGGGCTGATTTATCAAGCAGTCAATTGGCCCCAATGCATCTGTTTCCGCACGAACCTTCAGGCTCGCCGGAAACAGGAGTTAAGAAGCAGCGATCTTAAGACTGCTACATCTGAGGCGGCTGACCGCAATTAGCCCGATTGGATACGATCGGGTTGACACCCCCTGTTAGCGGGCGGCAGGAGGCGACATTGCACAAGCATTTCTTGTGAAATGCTTCTGCAATGATAAATGCCGACAGCGTATGCTGTCTGCATTTATCGATGTACAGTAGACATGATCACTAAAGCGGATCATGTCCATCCGCACATTGATAATTCGGCTCCTGTGTCCTCAATATTCAAAATATCAACAAAAACTGCTTGTTTCGGTTCGCAAGACTTGAAGACCAGTGGTCTGTCAATATATGGGGAAAAAATGGTCCGAAACTCACGGATCACGGCTGTAGCAAAAGTTCACTGACATCGCCACTTGTCAACACTATCACCAGTGGCTGTATTTGAAGTGTTCCTACACAGCACAGAAAGTGCATTCACTGAAACAAAAATATGTTTCGTGTAGGAACACTTCAAATAATGCATACCTAACCTTACTTTTACTAAACCTGCACTACATGCCTCACACTGAAAAATCTCACCACTGAAATCCAAATTCAAATCAGCCAATAGAAAATACTTTCATTCTATTGGCTGAATTGAATTTGGATTTGAATATCCTCCAATAGAAATGCAAAGAAACCCCTATATAAGGTGCTGCGGTGACAGCATGAAGATGACATTCGGTGGAAGGAAAGAAGACTGATTGGGTAAAAGATGTAACAAGATGCATTAGATGGAAAAGGACAGCCCCAGAGGAGCACTGACATGGAAGAAGACAGAAGAGGGGCGCCGCAAGACCTGCCCACCTAAGGAGCAGGAATGAAGTTGGTGAATACTAACTTTTGGGGTTTAGTGTTAGGGATTTTTTTTTCTTTATTTTTTTTTGTTTTGTTTAGGGTTTGCAGAAGAACTTTGTTCATTTATGCCATTGTCAGGGCATGTTTTCCAGATAGGTTTTTTTACTTTATGATTTTTTTAGGATAGGGATTTTAAATTAGGGTTGTTGTGCAAAAAAAGTTCAAATTACCCTTCTGAAATACCCTTATCATGTTACACTTTTTGGATAGGTTTTTTTGTTAGGATTTTTGTAGTAAGGGTTTCTATTTTTTCATGTCAAAAGAGGTAAATCAGTATTTTTTAACTGAGTTATTTTTTAGGATAGGGATTTTAGATTAGGATTTTTTAAGTGCAGAAGAGCTGTGTTTACTTCAGGGCACTGCCCTACAAATGCCTTTCTTAGAGCAATATTTTGAGTTTTGTTTATTCTTTAAAAGATAGGCATTCTTTGGAAGTAGGGGATTACTTGGGTTTTAATAAAGGGTATTTTGGATGTAAAAGAGTTTATTACTTCAACTAGGTCACTGCCTAGCAAATGCCCTTTTCAGAGCAATTTTTAGAGTAGGTTTTAGTATTAGTATGGGTTTTTTTAGGGGTGGACTTCTTAATGGGGACTTTGGTTTTAGGATAGGCTTACTGGTTGGGTTTTTTTTTTAATTTCTGGTGATTATTTTTTTAATTTTTGGAAATGTTTTTTAAGTTTTGGTAATAGTAGTGTCTTTTTATTTTGTGTAACTTAGGGGGTCTTAGGTTGGGGTTCTTGGGGTGTTAGCTGTTAGAGGGTTAAGTAGTGTAGGGGTAGTTTGTGGTGGGGTATTGGGGGTTAGTAAGTTAAGTAGGGTAGGGGTAGTTTGCAGTGGGGTATTGGCGGTTAGGGGGTTAAGTAGTGAAGGGAGTTTATTGCAGTGGGGGGGTTATGTTGGTTTAGGGGTTAATAGTTATGTTTATAATGTTTTGTGATATATTTTAATATAGAGGGAGATGCTGCTTGGAATATATCTCCAGCATCGTCACCCATTGAGATATACAGTAAAACTCCTCTTGATGATGCTGCCTTTAAAAAATTATGTCTGCAAGTTTAAATATTTTGCAAGAGTGCACAGTATATACATATTTTGTGATTGGCTGATGTATGTCACATGATGCAGGGGATAGGACATGTAAGGAAATTTTTAAATTTATCGGAAAAAAATCTATTGCTGTTTTGACATTGTGTTGTCTAATTATTATGTGTTTGTTTATTAGGCATTTGTACTGTATTTAATGGTCATTTAACAATGGCAGCAGTCTCTACATGCAGCCCAGTTGTCTTTGCAGGGTGCAGAGACCTCAAGGTTCTTTTTTTTTTTTTTTTTTTTTTTTTTTTTTTTAAGAGCACAAGCTCTGCCAGTCTAAAATCTGACTAACAAACTTTAATAATGTATTCTGGATAGTGATACTGCTACTGAATAGAGATGGAAGCCAGAAAGCTAATATAATATTCTGAACCTGACATACACCTTGCCAATATCCATACTGTGACAACTGGAGTGTGATATGAATTTGTATATTTTGTGCCACTTCATCAGGTAAACTAGTCTGTTTATAAAAGTTTCAAGTAAATATTTTAATGCTCCAGTAGGGGGAATCACGGTTTCCCAGAAAGAACTCTTAGGGGTATATTTACCAATGTGCGAGCGGACATGATAAAAAGTAGCGTATCATGTCCGCTGCACATCGATAAATGCAGACAGCATACGCTTTCAGCATTTATCATTGCACCAGCAGTTCTTGTGAACTGCTGGTGCAATGCCACTCCCTGCAGATTTGCGGCCAATCGGCCGCTAGCAGGAGGTGTCAATAAACCCGATCGTATTGATAAACCCGATCGTTGATTTCCGTCCGCCGCCTCAGAGCAGGCAGACAAGTTATGGAGCAGCGGTATAAATATGCCCCTTAGTGTCTCTCTATGCGGACGATCTGTTACTATTTTAAAATAAAAAGAAGGAAAATATCCTATTAGTACTGGAACTGACTAAAGCATTTGGGTCTTTTTAGGGATATAAGATAAATGAACTTAAGTCTTTGGATGATAACCATTCACATTTTTCGAGAAGAAAGGACATAATTTAAATATTTGGGTATTAAAATTTCACTGACACCAGAACTTTGGTATAAACTTAATTTTATTGATAAGACAAAGAAAATACACAATAAATGATCTAAATGGTCAAGATTTCTGTTATCATTGTTGGGTAAAGTTAACTTGGTCAAAATAATTATCTTTCCAAAAAATGTTTTTTTTTAATTCAAGTACTGACGTTTACTTTGCATAAATCTGACGTAAAAATCACTAATAAGAGTTTGTTACACTTTTTTCTGGCAAAAACATAGACCCATGTTAAGTCTTAAGAAACTGCAGTTACCTAGAGAGTGGTATGAATCTACCTGATTTTCAAACTTATAATAAAGCAGTATTAGTAAAATATGTAATAGACTGAATTTTTAAAGTTGATTATTATACAGATCTGGAATTAGAGCAGAATATAGTACGCCTCTTTACACTTGCTGCCCTAAACCATATTTAGGTAAAAAACGTACCTTCAATTATCAAAAAGATACTGTCAGTTATATTATATCGTACCACAGTATGTATTACACTGGAGATAGTGTTTTATATCTATAGTGGGTCTCAGTGTTAGTATATAGTACCGCAGTCCTAAGTGGTATGTATTATATATAGATGTTATGCCATGTATAACAATTACTACTATAATGCAGAGAGATGTTGTCTCCTCTCAGAACTGAGCACTAGAATAGAATAAATCCCAAGATAGGTTATGTGTCTAATGACCATATACTAATCTGGGCAATGTACTGTTTATTTGTATTGGCCCCACTCTAGGTATGCCGTGTATTGTTAACTCTTAAAAAAAAATAGCAACCCAGAAGTAAGGACAGGCGATGACACTAAATATTGTGTTGGTGTTGATTATCCTCATATATAGTTAGCATTTACTTTCTAGTGTTGCCGTGTTACTTGATTAAGCAATTCAACTTGTTTTGCGATGACAGCAACGTTTCTTATTTAATATTGTTAGGTTGTTAATTAAATGCACGGCTAGCACCATGAATATGGACCAAATTAAATATATATCAAATATATCAATGCTAAAGGTATCATTTTATTTGCTTCTTTCTTGCGGAAGAAGTGTGCAGAGTAACTTATTACCATATACATTTGCAAGGAAATCACAGACTGGAATATTATTGCTTTTAATAACTATTAACATTTGTCCTCAATTTGCAATTAAACTAGTTCTATAGTATACATTGAAACAGCATAGGATTGTGGCTAAATAACGCCAAAATTAGAACACACAATCCACTATAGAATTGGCAGTCGCTTTTCACATAATTCATAAGGGAACGTAACATTTCTGATTGCAATATATACTACGTAAGGTTTATAAACTTGAAGCTACACTTATACAGTGTACTATAACAACAAAGGGCTTTTTCTGTTACAGAACAATTAACAGTACCTTGACTATGCAATACGAGCATCTGTATAATACACATTGTCAATATAAAAGGTCGAGGCAGATTGATCCAATCACAAGGAGGAGACGGAAGCTTCAACTCAGTCACTGAAATATTATGGAATATAGAGTCAGATGTTGACACTACTATATATTTAATTTGGTCCATATTCATGGTGCTAGCCGTGCATTTAATTAATAACCTAACAATATTAAATAAGAAAATTTGCTCTCATAGCAAAACAAGTTGAATTGCTTAATCAAGTAACACGGCAACACCAGAAAGTAAATGCTAACTGTATATGAGGATAATCAACACCAACACAATATTTAGTGTCATCGCCTGTCCTTACTTCTGGGTTGATATTTTTTACGAGTTAACTATACACGGCATACCTAGAGTGGGACCAATACAAATAAACAGTACATTGCCCAGATTAGTATATGGTCATTAGACACGTAGCCTATCTGGGGATATATTCTATTCTAGTGCTCAGTTCTGAGAGGAGACAACATCTCTCTGCATTATAGTAGTAATTGTTATACATGGCATAACATCTATATATAATACATACCACTTAGGACTGCGGTACTATATACTAACACTGAGACCAACTATAGATATAAAACACTATCTCCAGTGTAATACATACTGTGGTACGATATAATATAACTGACGGTTTCATGTCCTTAACCTATATGGATAGGATATAGTCGAAACAGTATCAGATTTATATATAATCTCATATTCAGGTACAACTACACTTTATTAAGAACTGCTAGCACTCTATAGTCTTATAACAGATACAGTGTCATATTCATTTGCCTCGATCCCAACATATGACATTACTATACTCTGCCAATAATCAGAAATATTAACTGAGGGGTTAACTCTTGGGCCAACTCATACTTATTAAGTGTACTATCTCAACAAATATATGATTTACACTATCCTTGGTTGTTGAATACTAATCCCTATACCATACCTGGCAGCTATACTGCCAATACCCCTGGTGAATACTATCCCAGGGCTTTATATGTCAAGCAACCCTTTATTCTCTAGCTGATTTTAGAGTACCTATTTTTTAAGCATACCCAATAAAATGTATTATTCACTTATTATTTTTTTTATATAAACTCCCCCATATCTATGATTCATATATTTGGGAATTGAGTGCTATTTGTGTATCTTTTCTTACAACTTTTCTTAGTTGTATTAGTATTAGTGTTATTTCATGTGTGTCATATAGATTATACTGTGCTCACGCATGTGGAGTTCCTAGGAGCCAGCACTGATTGGCTGAAATGCATGTCTGTTTTAAAAGAACTGAAATAAGGGGGCAGTTTGCAGAGGCTTAGATACAAGGTAATCACAGAGGTAAAAAGTGTATTTATATAACTGTTTGGGTTATGAAAAACTAGAGAATGGGCAATAAAGGGATTATATCTCTTTTAAAACAATAACAATTCTGGTGTAGACTTTCCCTTTAAAGGGACAGTCTACACCAGAATTGTTATTGTTTTAAAAGATAGATAATCCCTTGTTTACCCATTCCCTAGTTTTGCATAACCAACACAGTTATATTTATATATTTTTTACCTCTGTGATTATCTTGTATCTAAGCCTCTGCAGACTGCCCCTTTATTTGTTCTTTTGACAGACTTGCAGTTTAGCCAATCAGTGATGGCTCCCAGGTAACTTCACATGCACAAGCATAGTGTTATCTATATGAAAAACATGAATTAACACCCTCTAGTGGTGAAAAACCTGTTAAAATGCATTCTTAAGAGGCGGCCTTCAAGATCTAAGAAATTAGCATATGAACCTCCTAAATTAAGCTTTCAACTAAGAATACCAAGAGAACAAAGAAAAATTGGTGATAAAAGTAAATTGGAAAATTGTTTAAAATGACATGCCCTATCTGAATCATGAAACTTTTTTTTTGGACTAGACTGTCCCTTTAAGTAGAATGGAAATGTAATATGAATGGCCAGCATTGTTTTATGGATATGATTTGTGTATTATAGAGCTGGATCATACTGTATCTTTTTTATAATGTTTTGTTTATTAAAGAAAAATAAATAAATATAGAACAAAAAAATAATGCTTCAGTAGTCTCATTGCTTTCCATTAGTATATTAATTATATTCACACTTTTGTTCTTTTCTAGTTGGAAAAGAACAAGTGCAGTTAATAAAACCATTATTTTGCAAATACATTTTATGTTTATACTATTTCATAAAATGCTTTTTGAATGTTCTTTTTTTAAAAAAATATCTCTCTCTTGCTTTAAAAATAGATACTAATTGCAGATATGTTTTAGAGAAAGTAAAAGCTGTGAAAGTCATTTTATCTCATGGGAACTAATGATTTTGTTCTGTATTTATATTAAGTTTGAAACACAATAGAATGTAAAGCAAAGTCTGCTTCTTGCAATTAGTAACCTCTCATCTCCCTCAGTAACTATGGGCAAAACATTGCATCTGTTGTACTTTTGCTAATATGTTAATAGCTGCATACGTTAGAGACCTAATACAAGGATAAAGTATAACTTTGAATATAATAATTGTTACTTGGTTACATATTTGGATTCACCTCTCTTTACACAATGCAAATGCCACAGAGAAGTGTTTAGAATAATATATTTTCACAGCTGAAGTTCAATAAAGTTTTTCGTTCTGGTCCTGTGTTTTTTGTATTTTCTTTAATATCAACTGTGACCATTTTATTGGTGGCGCTGCGTTCTCATCTGAAGATATCATCTCTTAGCCTGTTTTCTCAGTAAGGATGGTGTATTTTTTTGTTCAGTTGCCATGTGATCTCAGTATATAGGATGAGAAACCTTCAAGTATACTAAGGGATTTAATAAAGCTAAGACTCAGAGCATTCCTCTCAAGAAGAGCAACAAAGGTTGAGCACAAGTCAGAGGGTAGCAGGTTCAAGAGTGAATGTGTATTATATATATATATATATACAGAAAAGGGGGACAGACTTCCGAAATACTGCAATAAATAATGCCTAGGATATGAGTAACAATATTATATTATAGACATTTTGATGTTTGGTACATCGGGAAAACCGAAACACACAACAAACAGGATGAAAACTAAATCCTAAATTTTCAGAATTTAAAAAAAAAAAATTTTTTATAATTTTATTGATTTAAAAATTAATCATATAGTAATTTTGGGAAAAAAGAAAAAAAACTTATGACAGGCGCATTATGTTTTTAAAACAAAATGTATTTATTGCACATTTAAACCAATCCTATCACACTCTTCTTTAGACGTAGAACAACAGGGCAAACCTTTAAAATTTTTGGGGCCCTGGTCAAAAACAAATTTCTGGGGCCCCTCAGCCCAGCCCCCTTATTTTATTTTCCCTGTATGCCCTGCCCTCTGTATAGCCCACTCCTGTCCCAACATTCAGTGGCTCTAGTTATGAAAGTCTGGCAGACCTGATCCGCCAGTGCGGATCAGGTCCGCCAGACTTCGCTGAATATGGGCGAGCAATACGCTTGCCGTATTCATCATTGCACCAGCAGCACACAAGAGCTGCTGATGCAACACCGCCCCCTGCAGACCGCCAGCAGGGGGGTGTCAATCAATCTGATCATACTCGATTGGGTTGTATTGTTGCGATGTCTGTCCGCCTGCTCAGAGCAGGCGGACAGGTTATGGAGCAGCGGTCTTTGTGACCGCTGCTTCATAATTGCTGTTTCTGGCGAGTCTGATGACTCGCCAGAAACACGGGGCATCAAGCTCCATACGGAGCTTGATACATATGCCCCAGTGTGTCATATGAGGAATAACACAATATATTACTTCTCCTGTATTCTTCATCTAAATACAGGATGTTCATTGACAGTGCGGGCCCCCAAAGCACAAGGCCCATGGCTGATGCTTATCTTTCCCTGCCCAAAGAGCAGGTCTGCTGAAAAATGAATTATTAAGATAAACTCACAACACATGGTTATGTTTAAAACGCTGTGGCTATATTCAATCTTCAATCATTTCACATTCTTTGCTTGACACTTTTCTTTCTTCAGTTAAAATTTGTTTAAAGGTGGAAAAACTGAAAAGCTATGCTCCATGTTACATGAGGTAAGAGGTGCAAATTTTATGTTGGCAATTTCTTTAGAATTCCAAGACAACGTTCCTTGAACCTTCTTTCTTTAATGAACTCAACCCACCTGTTCCATCTGCTGAAAATCTGATAAGTGTGCTAAAACAGCCTCCTAACTCTTAGTAACTAACACCCCAACTGATACAGGAGCCACTTTGTCTCTCACTTCCTGGAAGACCTGAAGAGCTTCTGTCACTAAGGGCCTGATGTTAAAAACCTTGCCAGCATTGAGAGATATCACACACAATTTTTGGGACTTTTACAAAAAGAAAACATTTAGGGCTAGATAACAAGTGGAGCGCAAATGATTTCACAAGGGTTTTAACGATCGTTGGCGCTGATTTTTATTTGCACTGATACTACAAGTGAAGGGATTTACGCTGTAATCATTACCAGTGCTGGGGTTAACTATTTTGCAAAACTAAAAAGTTGCATAAAATACTTCTAAAATACATTAAAAAGTACAGACGCACCCTCCATCTTTCCTGCCTTGTGTTTAAGAGCCTTTTTGGGAAGCTCCCACCCTACCTGAGCAGAATGCTCTCCCTGGCTATTCCCACCTCCTATAACCTCCAATCCAGTACCCGCACATTATTTAGCTTGCCTCAATACAAAAAGAAAGCAGCTCGATCCTCCTTTTCCTACAGAGCGCCACAATTATGGAACGACCTCCCGTACACTTTCAAACTTTCCCCAAGCCTAATATCCTTTAAGAGATCCCTCTCTACATATCTCAAAACAGAATGCACCTGTCATGGTTGATTATATATTTCCTACCTGTTCTATGTTAAATTTTTGCATATATTGTGTATTATTATTGTTTTTGTATTTTATTGTACTCTATTGTATTAATGCAATGTTTTGTGGACCCAGGACATACTTAAAAACGAGAGAAATTTCAATGTATCCTTCCCGGTAAAATATTTTATAAATAAACAAATAGTAAAGAGCTAGTAAGGGGAGTTTGGGGGTGCAACTAAAATTTAAAGTTTATTATTATAGATTAAAATCTATTTATAGTGAGACAAAAAGTGGGGATAGTGGGGAAAAAAATTGTCCATAAAAAGAGCTGAAAACTTCTCACCTCCAAGTGGCAAAAAAGGCCTTGTTTAGGAGGACGCCTGTTCCAGGTCTCAGAGAAGTGCCAGCAAAGCTGATATCGAAGCAGCCAGAGATGATAGAAAAGTATGCCCCCAAGATTCCTGGCCGATAACTGGATACCTCGGCGTCGGGTGGGGACACATACACATCCAACAGGTAGAAAAAGTTGGACAGGACAGCAGAAGTTAAGGTGACGCGTTATGGCCAATATACTGGCCTTTTTTAAACCAAAAAGATCCAAGTCCTAGTTATGAGCATTTTTGGGGGGTTCTGGGCTTGATATCTTGAAAAAGGCTTAGGGGTATATTTAACAAAGTGCGAGCAGACATCATACGAAGTAGCGCATCATGTCCGCTACACATCGCTGCCTATCAAAAAATGCCGGCAGCATACGCTGTCTACATTTATCATTGCACCAGAAGTTCTTGTGAACTGCTGGTACAATGCCTCCCTGCAGATTCGCAGCCAATCGGCCACTAGCAGGGGATGTCAATTAACCCAATCATATTCGATTGGGTTGATTTTCTGTCCGCCGCCTCAAAGCAGATGGACAAGTTATGGAGCAGCGATCTTTAGACCGCTGCTTCAAAACTTCTTGATAACTTCTGTTAACAACAAGGGGCCTCAAGCTCCATACGGAGCTTGATAAATATGCCCCATAGAGAGCTGAAATGTGTTGATGTGACCTTAGATGTAACTGATGAATGTTATGAAAGTTTATGGAATATTAATCTCTTACTATATGAGGAATTATCTGTTTACAACCCTTTCTTCTGTTTTAAAACAAGCACTTATTAACTCTCTTAAAGGGACATAATACTCATATGCTAAATCAATTGAAACTGATGCAGTATAACTGTAAAAAGCTGACAGGAAAATATTACCTGAGCATCTCTATGTAAAAAAGGAAGATATTTTACCTCACAATCTCCTCAGCTCAGCAGAGTTAGTTCTGTGTAAAAAGTTATACTCAGCTGCTCCCAGCTGCAGGTAAAAAAAAAAAAAAAATGAAGAAATGAACAGCAGCCAATCAGCATCAGCAGTGCTGAGGTCATGAACTCTTACTGTGATCTCATGAGATTTGACTTAACTCTCATAAGATTTCATAGTAAGCTTCCTTTACCTGATTGGTGAAATAATATGAGAGTTCATGAGGCTCACCCTTTCAGCTGTCCCGGGACAGACACACTAAAATGCTGCTTATAAATCCTTTACAATGGGAGGTGGCTACTGAGGAACTTTTGAGGTAAAATATCTTTCTTTTTTACATAGAGATGTTCAGGAGATATTTTCTAGTCAGATTTTTACAGCTATGCTGCATCACTTTCAAGTGTTTAAACATTTGGATATTATGGCCCTTTAAACTACAAACATTGATTTGTACTCATATAAAGGATCGGTAATACAAAGTTGCTTGTGATAGGCAAGTGACTAACGAATTTGGAAAGCATGAATGCCAAGTTTCGGCTTTCGTCAGACACAGAGTCACACAGAGGTAGAAGTGAGTGTAAACGCCTAAGCAGCATAAGTGAATATTTTTCCTTCTAAAAGAGCTATAAAGTGGATTTTTTTATGAACATAAGCAACCCTTGGGAAGACATTTGATTGCAAAAAGTTTTGCACAATTGTAGATTCAACACTTCATTATGTCTTTTATGAAACAATGTTTCTATAAGTTCTAAAAGAATTCAAACTGTACTAGTTTTGCTTACATCTTAAAAGACTTTTTATGATTTTTATGATACACGTTTTACAAAAACATAATATGTTTTCTAACTTTGCGTGGGACATCAAGCTGATACGTTCTTTCATTTTATTGTGGTATTATTTATTGTATCCACCGGTGGACTAAATGTTCTTAAATGTTTTATTCAATGTTTAAACTAAGATATATCTATATTAATTGTTTTTAACTTTCAAAGTTTATAGACAAGTTAACACTTGCTAGATTCTGATGGTTACAAGTGTAGCTGCTTCTTACTGAATCTGAACATTTTTTGGGGACCTAGTGATGTACCCTTAAATGCTGACATCAGGTCCCAATATGATTTGGTGCTCTCTTAGCTCATCTATTCTAGGTTAGGAAATATCCCCAGGCTCTTTCCTAAATAAAAACTCTGTTGTACATAATATACACCTGCGTTTAGACATAATAGGAAAATAATAATGCTACTGTCAGGCCCCAAGGATTTCGCTCCCTCTAAAAAGAATGTAGGAGACAGCGCTACTAGGGTCATAGGTTGAACTGTGGACAGCTGTGAGCTGTGAATCTTAATTAAAATTTAGACCTGCCTTAAAAGGACAGGGCGGGCCGTGGACTGGATACACTACAAGAGAAATAAATTTATCAGGTAAGCATAAATTATGTTTTCTCTTGTTAAGTGTATCCAGTCCACGGATCATCCATTACTTGTGGGATACCAATACCAAAGCTAAAGTACACGGATGATGGGAGGGACAAGGCAGGAACTTAAACGGAAGGAACCACTGCCTGTAGAACCTTTCTCCCAAAACCAGCCTCCGAAGAAGCAAAAGTGTCAAATTTGTAAAATTTTGAAAAAAGGTGTGAATCGAAGACCAAGTCGCAGCCTTGCAAATCTGTTCAACATCATCCTCATTTTTAAAGGCCCAGGTGGAAGCCACAGCTCTAGTAGAATGAGCTGTAATCCTTTCAGGGGGCTGCTGTCCAGCAGTCTCATAGGCTAAGCGTATTATGCTCCGAAGCCAAAAGGAAAGAGAGGTTGCCGAAGCTTTTTGATTTCTCCTCTGTCCAGAGTAAACGACAAACAGGGCAGATGTTTGACGAAAATCTTTAGTATCCTGTAAGTAAAACTTCAAGGCACGGACTACGTCCAGATTATGCAAAAGAAGTTCCTTCTTTGAAGAAGGATTAGGACACAATGATGGAACAACAATCTCTTGATTGATATTCCTGTTAGAAACCACCTTAGGTAAAAACCCAGGTTTGGTACGCAGAACTACCTTGTCTGAATGAAAAATCAGATAAGGAGAATCACAATGTAAGGCAGATAACTCAGAGACTCTTCGAGCCGAGGAAATAGCCATCAAAAACAGAACTTTCCAAGATAAAAGTTTAATATCAATGGAATGAAGGGGTTCAAACGGAACTCCCTGAAGAACTTTAAGAACCAAGTTTAAGCTCCACGGGGGAGCAACAGTTTTAAACTGACGGGCGTGGAATGGAATGAAGGACACGGCAAGCATTTAGAAGTTTTGATAACCTGGACTCCGTCAGGTAAATTTTCATCTCTACAGAATCTATAAGAGTCCCTAGGAAGGA
The DNA here is from genome assembly GCF_027579735.1 of Bombina bombina. NCBI lineage: Eukaryota > Metazoa > Chordata > Amphibia > Anura > Bombinatoridae > Bombina > Bombina bombina. Next base: position 553,093,170 of record NC_069500.1, read on the forward strand.
GACTCTTGTGAGTGGTGATAGATGATAGAGAACTCTTTTCCAAGTTCACTTTCCACCCGTTCGACTTCAGAAATGCCAGAACTATCTCTGTATGAGACTTGGCAATTTGAAAGCTTGACGCCTATATCAGGATGTCGTCTAGATACGGAGCCACCGCTATGCCTCGCGGTCTTAGAACCGCCAGAAGTGAGCCCAGAACCTTTGTAAAAATTCTCGGGGCAGTGGCCAACCCGAAGGGAAGAGCTACAAATTGGTAATGCCTGTCTAGAAAGGCAAACCTTAGGAACCGATGATGATCTTTATGAATCGGTATGTGAAGGTAGGCATCCTTTAAGTCCACTGTGGTCATGTACTGACCCTCTTGGATCATGGGTAGGATGGTCCGAATAGTTTCCATTTTGAATGATGGAACTCTGAGGAACTTGTTTAAGATCTTTAGATCCAAGATTGGTCTGAAGGTTAATCTTTCTTGGGAACCACAAACAGATTTGAATAAAATCCCTGTCCCTGTTCCGTCCGCGGAACTGGATGGATCACTCCCATTACTAGGAGGTCTTGCACACAGCTTAGGAATGCCTCTTTCTTTATCTGGTTTGCTGATAACCTTGAAAGATGAAATCTCCCTTGTGGAGGAGAAGCTTTGAAGTCCAGAAGATATCCCTGAGATATGATCTCCAACGCCCAGGGATCCTGAACATCTCTTGCCCATGCCTGGGCGAAGAGAGAAAGTCTGCCCCCCACTAGATCCGTTTCCGGATAGGGGGCCGTTCCTTCATGCTGTCTTGGAGGCAGCAGCAGGCTTTCTGGCCTGCTTGCCCTTGTTCCAGGACTGGTTAGGTTTCCAGGCCTGTCTGGAATGAGCAACAGTTCCCTCTTGTTTTGAAACGGAGGAAGTTGATGCTGCTCCTGCCTTGAAATTTCCAAAAGGCATGAAAATTAGACTGTTTGGCCTTTGATTTGGCCCTGTCCTGAGGAAGGGTGTGACCCTTGCCTCCAGTAATGTGAGCAATAATTTCCTTCAAGCCAGGCCAGAATAAGGTCTGCCCCTTGAAAGGAATGTTGAGTAATTTAGACTTTGAAGTCACTTCAGCTGACCAGGATTTAAGCCATATCGCCCTACGCGCCTGGATGGTGAATCCGGAATTCTTAGCCGTTAGTTTAGTCAAATGAACAAAGGCATCAGAAACAAATGAGTTAGCTAGCTTAAGCGTTCTAAGCTTGTCAATAATTTCATTCAATGGAGCTGTCTGGATGGTCTCTTCCAGGGCCACAAACCAGAATGCCGCCGCAGCAGTGACAGGCGCAATGCATGCAAGGGGCTGTAAAATAAAACCTTGTTGAATAAACATTTTCTTAAGGTAACCCTCCAATTTTTTATCCATTGGATCTGAAAAAGCACAACTGTCCTCAACCGGGATAGTGGTACACTTTGCTAAAGTAGAAACTGCTCCCTCCACCTTAGGGACCGTCTGCCATAATTCCTGTGTAGTGGCGTCTATTGGAAACATTTTTCTAAATATAGGAGGTGGGGAAAAGGGCACACCGGGTCTATCCCACTCCTTGCTAATAATTTCTGTAAGCATTTTAGGTATAGGAAAAACGTCAGTACACACCGGCACCGCATAGTATCTATCCAGCCTACACAATTTCTCTGGAATTGCAACTGTGTTACAGTCATTCAGAGCAGCTAATACCTCCCCAAGCAATACACAGAGGTTCTCAAGCTTAAATTGAAAATTAGAAATCTCTGAATCAGGTTTCCCCGAGTCAGAGATGTCACCCACAGACTGAAGCTCTCCGTCCTCATGTTCTGCATATTGTGACGCAGTATCAGACATGGCTCTAACAGCATTTGCGCGCTCTGTATCTCTCCTAACCCCAGAGCTATCGCGCTTGCCTCTTAATTCAGGCAATCTAGATAATACCTCTGACAGGGTATTATTCATGATTGCAGCCATGTCCTGCAAGGTAATCGCTATGGGCGTCCCTGATGTAATTGGCGCCATATTAGCGTGCGTCCCCTGAGCGGGAGGCGAAGGGTCTGACACGTGGGGAGAGTTAGTCGGCATAACTTCCCTCTCAACAGAACCCTCTGGTGATAATTCTTTTATAGATAAAGACTGATCTTTACTGTTTAAGGTGAAATCAATACATTTAGTACACATTCTCCTATGGGGCTCCACCATGGCTTTAAAACATAATGAACAAGTAGGTTCCTCTGTGTCAGACATGTTTAAACAGACTAGCAATGAGACTAGCAAGCTTGGAAAACACTTTAAAACAAGTTTACAAGCAATATAAAAAACATTACTGCGCCTTTAAGAAACACAAATTTTCCCAAATTTTGAAATAACAGTGAAAAAATGCAGTTACACTAACGAAATTTTTACAGTGTATGTAATAAGTTAGCAGAGCATTGCACCCACTTGCAAATGAATGATTAACCCCTTAATACCAAAAACGGAATAACAAATGACAAAAACGTTTTTTAAACAGTCACAACAACTGCCACAGCTCTACTGTGGCTTTTTACCTCCCTCAATACGACTTTTGAAGCCTTTTGAGCCCTTCTATGCAGGAAGAAGCTGGATGTCTGTGTCTGTAATTTTTGCTGTGCAAAAAAACGCTAAAATAGGCCCCTCCCACTCATATTACAACAGTGGGAAGCGTCAGGGAACTGTTTCTAGGCAAAATTCAAGCCAGCCATGTGGAAAAAACTAGGCCCCAATAAGTTTTATCATCAAACATATATAAAAAACGATTAAACATGCCAGCAAACGTTTTAAAATACACTTTTATAAGAGTATGTATCTCTATTAATAAGCCTGATACCAGTTGCTATCACTGGATTTAAGGCTTTACTTACATTACTTCGGTATCAGCAGCATTTTCTAGCAAATTCCATCCCTAGAAAAATATTTTAACTGCACATACCTTATTACAGGAAAACCTGCACGCTATTCCCCCTCTGAAGTTACCTCACTCCTCAGAATATGTGAGAACAGCAAAGGATCTTAGTTACTTCTGCTAAGATCATAGAAAACGCAGGCAGATTCTTCTTCTAAATACTGCCTGAGATAAACAGTACACTCCGGTACCATTTAAAAATAACAAACTTTTGATTGAAGAAATAAACTAAGTATAAAACACCACTGTCCTCTTACGACCTCCATCTTAGTTGAGAGTTGCAAGAGAATGACTGGATATGGCAGTGAGGGGAGGAGCTATATAGCAGCTCTGCTGTGGGTGATCCTCTTGCAACTTCCTGTTGGGAAGGAGAATATCCCACAAGTAATGGATGATCCGTGGACTGGATACACTTAACAAGAGAAACCCAAATTTTTTCTTTCATGATTTAGAAAGAGCATACAATTTTATACATCTTTCTAATTTACTTGTATTATATAATTTGCTCAATTGTCTTTATATACTTTGCAGAAAAGCATATCTAGATAGGCTCAGTAGCTGCTGATTGGTTGCTGCATAGAAATGCCTCGTCTGATTGGCTCACACATGTGCATTGCTATTTCTTCAACAAAAGATATCTAAGGAATGAAGCAAATTAGATAATAGAAGTAAATTGGAATGTTGTTTAAAATTGTATTCTCTACATGAATCGTGTAAGAATTTTTTTGGGTTTAGTGTCCCTTTAAAGCTACAACTTTAATCAGCTTTTTCTAAAACATGAAAATGAAAGTTATTAGTTTACAGCACTTTATTTGAAAAGGACTAATTACTCATTAATAAGCAGAGTGACAAGAAGACACTGGAAATATAAAAAACACAAGTGTTTCCCTCTGTGTTTTACATTACTATTTTGCACTAATAGCTTGTCTTTAATAGGTATTAGGTATTCAAGATTTAACTGTCAGAGACCTCATAGTATTGTATCCTCTCACTCCGGGGAACAATCTATTAACAAAAGAGAGTTGACGAGGGGCTGAAAATCTGTAAATTACAGATTCTCTCTTTAGGATTAACACAGTAACCATATTATTATTATACTTTATTTATAAAGCGCCAACAAATTCTGCAGCACTGTCCATGGGTACGAAAGATAAATGTACAACAATGATACAATATTTTTAAAAAAACGGACAACATTTTCAAACAAATACAGAAGGTATTGAGGGCCCTATTCTCGTGAGAATTTCAAATCTAGTAGTGCAGACTACTGGCATTTACATTATTAGGTGTCAATATAAGGTTCATTTAGCACTCAAAAGTAGGAATGAACAAATGTTTTAGCACATTGAAGAACGGTTAAACTAAAGCTATTAAAAAGTTACTTTAATTCTGAATTTATTTTGTAATTTATTCTTAAAATGGCTTCTTTCAAGATGGAAGAAAGAAAAAAATGTAATCACACATAAACATTCAGGGGTTAATCACTTTGGCCTCCATTTTTTTATTATAGCTACGCAGCTTTGGAGTGCTTGCCGTGTAGACTTACTAGTTAGTCTACAGCTGCAAGATATGAGCAGTGCTCCTAAGAGTGTTACTTCCCTCAGAGGTGACATTTAAAAATCCCCCCTCCCCCGGAATGGTCCAACTGGGGTGCTTGTCAAGCCCTGCTCTTGCATTGCTGGTTGTGTAAAAACAGGGGTAGGAAAGCACAAGGGAGTTCTTGCACAATCTTACCTTTCGCAAGCAGATGCAGGCTGACTTAAAGAGACATTAAACCCCAAATTTTTCTTCCATGATTCAGACAGAGAATACAATTTTAAACAACATTCCAATTTACTTCTATCTAATTTGCTTCATTCTTTAGATATCCTTTGTTAAAGAAATAGCAATGCACATGGGTGAGCCAATCACATGAGGCATCTATGTGCAGCCACCAATAAGAAGCTACTGAGCCTATCTAGATATGCTTTTCAGGAAAGAATATCAAGAGAATTAAGCAAATTAGATAATAGAAGTAAATTAGAAAGTTGTTTAAAATGGTATTCTCTATCTGAATCATGAAAGAAAAAATGTGGGTTTAGTATGGGTGGACAGTTTCCCTACTTAGGAACTTTGCATGCAGCCACAATATGCTTAAATCTCTCATGCAAAAATCACACTAACAAATTAGACTATGTCATTTTGGTTTTACACTGTCCTTTTAAAAAGTACTGACAAAACCTAAACATTAATTAAAAAAGCAATACAAAATGGAGCAGGTCCCTCTGAACAGTCAGAAAAAAGGTGAGATAAAGGCAAGTGAGAGATCAATACACATACATGGCCTTTCCACTTTTTACATTGTATGTGCACAAATAAATACATGCTCTGCAATACAGCTGCACTAAAAATGTATATTGACATTTTACAATAATTTCCAGACACACACTATATGTCAGTATTAGCAATGACAGCAGTATCAATATCATGTTTTACTGTGACACTAAATTAGCAAATTAATAAGGGTTAGAAAGCAAAGCTTGTGGTCAGAAAGTTAATTATCATTCATACCCTGCACTTAATAGACTTGCAGAACTGTCATACATCTCAGTCCTATTTATTTATACTTCCAATCCCTTGAAGCTTGAAGTGCCCTAAGAAGAGAAAAAAAGGAAGATGTGACTTTTCACATTTCAATTACATTTACAGAATTATGTGATACTTTAGTTTCTTTCTAGGGATCTACAGAACTGATCGTTCTAGCTGATTCTTGTATTCAGACCCAAAGAAGATGAAATTAGTAAAGCAGTGACTGTGTGAAAAGGCCATAAAATCACAATATAAATCAACAACAATTGTGAATTATGTGTATTAAAAAAATGTATTGCAGGAAAAATGTGTTCTTCACAGCTGCCTGAGAGGGTAAAGTTCATTCTGCAGGATCCAGAACCCTAGTTCCAACATTAATCTACACAGTGATTGTAGGATTCAATTTATATTTATCCCTTACTGTCTGCAGCAGGTGAGATAAGATAAACATATGCAATATACTTTACAGGTGATTTCTCCCTGGATTGCAAAACAATGCAAATTTTGCATAAAAATACTATTTCCTTCCTAAGATAGGGAGAGTCTATGGGGCATATGTATCAAGCTCCATATGGAGCTTGATGCCCCGTGTTACTGGCGAGTATGATCGGGTTGATTGACACCCCCCTGCTGGCGGCCGATTGGCCGCGAGTCTGCAGGGGGTGGCATTGCACCAGCAGCTCTTGTGAGCTGCTGGTGCAATGCTGAATACGGCGAGCGTATTGCTCGCCATATTCAGCGATGTCTGTCGGACCTGATCCACACTGTCGGATCAGGTCCGACAGACATTGATAACTAGAGGCCAATGGCTTAATTCCTTATTGTTGGGAAGTACAACACCTGGCCACCAGGAGGAGGCAAAGATACCCCAGCCAAAGGCTTAAATATGCTGGACTGCACTGTTAAGTCAGGATCAGACTGATATGCCACAGGAAAGTTCTTCTCTGTGAAAGGCACATGTTGAGCAAAAAGAGACTGCTTCTTGGGTGGTAACTAACCATAGAACAAGCTATTATGCTATTGTTCATTCCCAGGTTGCGCGCTTCTCTCTATTTATTTATGCAAATTGTGACCCTTAGGGAAGTCTCCCTAAGGGTGATGCGGGAAGCCAGACGTGGACCCGTTGCTCAGTGTGCCTAGAGGGATATGGTTGCACCTCACTGACGAGGCCCACAATTTCTCTCTGCTGTTTCTCTCGTTCAGAGAGGGATTGCCTAGTATTTTGGGGCTGGACTGCACTGTTAAGTCAGGATCAGACTGATATACTACAGGAAAGTTCTTCTCTGTGAAAGGCACATGTTGAACAAAAAGAGGCTGCTTCTTGGGTGGTAACTAACCATAGAACAAGCTATTATGCTATTGTTCGTTCCCAGGTTGAGCGCTTCTCTGTTTTTATTTATGCAAATTATGACCCTTAGGGAAGTCTCCCTAAGGGTGATGTGGGAAGCCTGACGTGGACCCGTTGCTAGTGCCTAGAGGGATATGGCTGCACCTCACTGACGAGGCCCACAATATGCCGAAACGTACATCTGGGGTTTTGCTGTTTCTGTTGTTCAGAGAGGGATTACCTGGTATTTCGGGCTGGATTGCACTGTTAAGTCAGGATCAGACTAATATGCTACAGGAAAGTTCTTCTCTGTGAAAGGCACATGTTGAGCAAAAAGAGGCTGCTTCTTGGGTGGTAACTAGCCATAGAACAAGCTATTATGCTATTGTTCATTCCCAGGTTGAGCACTTCCCTCTAATTATTTATGCAAATGCTTAAATATCCCTCCCACTTCCTTATTACCCCAGTCATTCTTTTCCTTTCGTCATGTTAGGAGGTGCAGATAAGTGTCAGAAGATGCGGAGAGTCCTGAAAAAGGGTATCTGCCCTTCGAGATAGGACTGGAGTTTTAAGTAGTCATGTCAACCTCTCAGTGAGAGTATTGATGAAAGTTAGAGTCTGGAGATGCAGGGAAATTTTTTCTGCAAAACCATCCAGACTATTGCTAACAGCTCCTAAGCAATCAGTGTTGACGAGTTTCACTGCCTGCTTTCTCTCACTCAAGTCCATGTCAGGAGCACCGCTATAAGACTGTCACACTTGAGAGGCTGTGTTCTGTTCCACAGCATGGATCCTGGAGCTAAGATCGTTTACATTTTTACACATAAAACGTTATAACAGGGTCACAGTGTGGCTCCTTTATACCTTGATAGGATCCAGGGTTAATATCCTCTGAAGGGGGTTTATTGAACAGTTGGGGTTAATTAATCAGTGTATTATTTACATGCTGCTTTGTGTGATTTTTTCCTGGGCTGATAGACTGTGTGTTTCTGGTTGGAACAAACAGGTTTCACTTTTAGCTTTTGAAAGTGTTGCACAGCTCCTATTACTTGCTGTACTTGTAATAACAAGGGAAGTACTGTCTTGCACTCCATGTGACCGGGTGTGGTCTATGTTCATTTCCTCCATTCTGGCTGTGACTTGAACTTGAGGAGAGCGTTTCCTCTTTTAACTGTCTGGGTCTAGGAGGTGGAGTTTTCTATAATAATAATAATAATTTAAAAAAAAACGTTTTTATTTGTGTCCTTCTGTGGGTATAACCTGAGCTATGGATGACTCTGACATGTTAGAAAGTACTCCTTCTGTACTAAATCATACCTGTTTATATTGTGAGGAGGCCGTGGTTTTCTCACCCACTCAATTATGTTCCACACACCTTAACACCGTTATAAAGTCTAAGAAGGGAGACAAGCCTGCTAAGGCTCTTAGTCCCTCTGAGCCATCTACCTCTAAGGACTTGGCGTCCCGGGAGATTACTACCCTTGCTACATTATCCACTCCACATGCAGTTCCCCGTAGCACATCTAATCCTCCATCCAGTGGGGGCTTTCTTCCTGCGGACTTTGTCTTGCAGTTACAAATGGCGGTGTCTTCGGCATTCAGTGCATTTCCTCATTCTAACAAATGCAAGAGAAAGGTTAAACATAACTCTCCTGTCCCGGAGTCATCTAAATATTTATTGGATTTAGCTATTATGTTCCAGTTATCCGATGATGAGTTAACCTCTGTAGCTTCAGAGGGTGAACTTTCTGGGTCAGAGTCCTTAGCATCTAAGCCTCTTGCTGCAGAGGAACAGTCCTTTAGATTTAAAATTGAGCCCTTGCGTGTTTTATTAAAGGAGGTTCTGTCTACATTAGAGGTTCCAGAGGCCGTGCTGCCTGAAGAACCTATGATACCTAAATTAGACAGAGTTTACGAAGACAGGAAAGTTCTGTTGAGTTTTCCTGTGCCGGTTAAGATGGCGAACATTATTAAAGGGACACTAAATCCCAATTTTTTTTTCATGATTCAGATAGAGCATGCAATTTTAAGCAACTTTCTAATTTACTCCTATTATCAATTCTTTGTTCTCTTGCTATTTTTATTTTAAAAGCAGGAATGTGATGCATAGGAGCCTGAGTATTTTTGGTTGAGAACCTGGGTTATGCTTGCTTATTGGTGGGTAAATGTAAGCCTCCAATCAGCAAGCACTATCCATGCTGCTGAACCTAAAATGGGCTTGCTGCTAAGATTTACATTTCTGCTTTTAAAATCAAGACAGCAAGAGAATGAAGAAAAATGATAATAGGAGTAAATTATAAAGGTGCTTAAAATGTCATGCTCTATCTGAATCATTAAAGAAAAAATGTGGATTCAGTGTCCCTTTAAGAACGAATGGGAAAGAATTGGTTCTTCCTTTTCCCCCTCGTCTACTTTTAAAAAGTTGTTCCCGGTCCTGGACTCTCAACTGGATTTGTGGGGCTCCATTCCTAAGGTGGATGGTGCTATCTCTACACTTGATAAACATACTACTATACCTCTTGAGGATAGTTCTTCGTTTAGAGAGCCGATGGATAAGAAAAACAGAATTTATGCTTACTTGATAAATTTATTTATTTCTGGATTTGGTGAGTCCATGGCATCATCATATACTGTTGGGAATACCACTCCTGGCCAGCAGGAGGAGGCAAAGAGCACTACAGTCAAACTGTTAAGTATCACTTCCCTTCCCACAATCCCCAGTCATTCGAATGAAAGGGAAATGGAGAAAAAGGGAGTAACACCAGGTGTAGAGGTGCCTGAGGTTTAGTAAAAAATAACTGTCTTGAAATAAAAGGGCGGGGCCATGGACTCACCATATCCGGAAAGAAATACATTTAGCAGGTAAGCATAAATTCTGTTTTCTTTCCTAAGATATGGTGAGTCCACGGCATCATTATTTATTGTTGGGAACCAATACCCAAGCTAGTGGACACAGATGACTAGGGAGGGAACAAAACAGGCAGACCTAAAACAGAAGGCACTACCGCTTGAAGAACCTTTCTGTCAGCCGAGGCAAAAGTATCAAATCTATAGAATTTGGAAAAAGTATGTAAGGAAGACCAAGTTGCAGCCTTGCCAAACTGTTCCCCAGAAGCATAATTTTTTGAAAGCCCAAGAAGAGGAAACAGCCCAGAACCTTTGCAAAAACTTGGGGAGCTGTGGCAAGGCCAAATGGAAGAGCCACAAACTGGAAGTGTGTGTCCAGAAAGGCAAATCTCAAACTTCTGATGATCCTTGTGAATGGGAAAATGAAGGTACGCCTCCTTCAGGTCTATGGTCGTCATCAACTGACCCTCTAGCACTAAAGGAAGAATGGAACATATAGTCTCCATCTTGAAGGACGGTACTCTGAGAAACTTGTTTAGACACTTCAGATCTAAAATAGGTCAGAAAGTTCCCTTTTTTTGGGGGAACCACGAACAGATTGGAATAGAGACCTAGACCCTGTTCCTGTACTGGAACTGGAACTATCACCCCAATGGAGAAAAGATCCTGCAAACATTTCAAGAACGCCTATCTTTTTATCTATTCTTGAATTCCAATTTGTAACCCTGGGACACTATGTCCACAGCCCATGGATCTGGGACATTTCGTATCCATACTTGATAAAAAAGAGAAAGTCTACCCCCCACTTGATTCGATCTCGGATTGGATGCAAACCCTTCATGCTGATTTAGATTCAGCTGTGGGTTTCCTAGATTGCTTCCCCTTGTTCCAAGACTGACTGGGTTTCCTAGAAGACTTGGACTGTTGCTGCTTGGAAGATGAATGGGAAGACTTTCCTCTGAAGCTACGAAAGGAACGAAAATTACTCTGACACCCTTTTGGTCTATTCTTCTTATCTTGGGGAAGAAAAGACCCTTTCCCACCCGTTATATCAGAAATGATTTCTGTGAGAACGGGTCCAAACAGGTAAGGAATCGCCAAAAGCTTAGACCTAGAAGAAACATCAGCTGACCAAGATTTCAGCCACAGAGCTCTGCGTGCTAGCACAGTGAAACCAGATATTTTATCCCCTAATTTGATAACTTGAATGGAAGCGTCAGAAATAAAGGAATTGGCTAGCTTAAGAGCCCTAATCCTGTCTTGGATCTCCTCTAAAGGAGTCTCCACCTGAATAGACTCAGATAAGGGATCAAACCAATAGCCTGCCGCACTTGTCACAGTAGCAATACACACTGCAGGTCGCCATTGGGGACCTTGATAAACATACATTCTTTTTAAATAAGCCTCCAGCTTTTTGTCCATTGGACCCTTAAAGGAGCAGCTATCCTCAATAGGGATAGTAGTTCTCTCAGCCAAAGTAGAAATAGTCTTGAGAAAGGCCTGTTACAGGCCGAAACGCGTCAACATACCACTGGTAGTGGTAAGCTTATTTTCAATACCCTAAAAAGGTGTTCAAAACTGTATTGCACTATTGTATTTTTTGTTTTCTTCACAGGTTTCAGGAATTTATTTTATTATAAAGATGGGATTTTTTTATTAGGACTCATCAGAAGTTCATCCTAACTACCTCCCAAATCACAATTTCCTTTTTTTCACTGGGATACCCACTACTAACTTGTTTTTTTATCTTGATCATCATTTTCATTTTATTGTCCCTTCTTTTTCATTTAGACACATTTGTTTATTTTTTTCGCCCATTCAGATTCACATTTTATATTTTTATATTTTTATATTTTTAGTTAGACTTTTTTCCTACATAATTTTTCATATCTTTTCAACCATTTCAAGAGCTTTTCTACCACATTTTTTTTTTCAAAATACTTCACACCATTTGAAGATTTGGATTTGTCACTGAAACACACTGTCACATAAACAAACGGATTCACCACTGCCAACAAAGACTTATTATCCTTCGTATAAGACGTATTGAACACATTAACCGGAACACTAATAGTTATTTCATGTGTCACGCTCAGTTTTTCCTTACCACTTAGCAAGCATTTACCAGCGTTTTTACAATCTCTTCCACAAAGGCATCATTTAGGAGCATACTCTAGGAACTCAGCAAGATAGGACTTTTCACAAAGCATATTATATAACCCAGTGTTTTTCAACCAGTGTGCCGTGAGAGATCCTCAGGTGTGCCGCGGCAGACTGACAATCATTATGATTGTTTGTGAATGAATGTCAATATGTCATGTATAGTTTGTAGGAGGCATGGCATGACAGCACAGTACAGTGTATATATATATGGTGGTGTGCCACAGGATTTTTTAATGTAAAAAAAGTGTGCCACGGCAAAAAAAGGTTGCAAATCACTGATATAACCTATGCAAGCTTCTATTTGTGTCCTATCTGTGCATTTTAACGGAGTGCACATTTTATTTTATTTTTAATATTGTATTGTATTTTACTGTTATATACCTATATCATGGATCCATGAGGTTTTTATTAACATTGGAGTGTTTTACGATTGTATTTTAATTGTTTAAAATTAAATTAAATAAAAATTTTACTGTATCATCTTACAGCACATCCACCTTAGCCTTCTTTACTATGTGCTCACTTCCTTTGCCAATATATCTGTCCATTGGATCCTTAAAGGAGCAGCTATCCTCAATATAGAGAGTAGTTCTCTTAGCCAAAATAGAAATAGCCCCTTCTACTTTAGGCACTGTTTGCCACGACTCAATAGAGTCAGCAACAGGAAACATCTTTTTGAAAATAGGAGACAGGGAAAAAGGAATCCCAGGCTTCTCCCACTACCATGCTCTAATCTCCGTGGCACGGGCAGGCACAGGAAACAGAATCTGCTCCCTCTAACTGCACATGCTCTGGATGACGTAATCGCACTCCACATATGTTAAACAGGAATGTGTGGAATGCGATTATGTCAATCAGCAACATGCGCACTGAGAGGGAGCATATTCTAACAAGGAAGTTGTGACAGATCTTGCTGCCACTATGCATGCGCTGTTGAAATGTAATACTTTCACACAAATTAAAAGTTTATATTATATATATATATATATCTAGCAAAGTTCAATAACTTCTCACAGTGATGAAAAATACAACGATGAAAGCACATCATCACATATTTCATCACCATGAGAAGTGATTGAGCTTTGCCCTGTGTGTGTATATATATAATATACACTTTAAATTTGTGTGGCAGTTCAACAGCGCATGCGTAATGGTAGCAAGATCCGACACAACTTCCTTGTCAGAATCTGCTCCCTCTGAGTGCGCATGTTGCTGATTGACATAATCGCATTCCAAACATTCCTATTTAACATATGTGGAGTGCAATTACGTCATACAGAGCATGTGCAATCAGAGGGAGCAGATTCTGACAAAGGATTAGAATCTGATAGAACACCGGCTCAGTCCTGGAATAAATCCAAGCAGAATAAGAAACCTGCCGAAAACAAATCGGCATGAGGGGGCGGCCCTTGATCCGGGATCGAATTGTGTAGGAGGCAGACTGTCTCTTTTTTCAGACGCCTGGTTCAAGGATGTACACGATACGTGGGTCCTGGAAGTGGTATCTCAGGGATACAAGATAGGCTTCAAATCTCATCCGCCAAGGGGCAGATTAAAAAAAGAGGGATGCCTTTCTAGGGTGCGTTCGGGATCTATCCTCCTTAGGAGTTCTTGTCCCGGTGCCTATCCAAGAAAGAGGTTTGGTGTTTTATTCAAACCTTTTCATGGACCCAAAGAAGGAGGGAACTTTCCACCCAATTCTGGATCTAAAGTGCTTAAAGGGACACTGAACCCAAATGTATTTTTTTTTTTTCGTGATTCAGATAGAGCATGCAATTTTAGCCAACTTTCTAATTTACTCCTATTATCAATTTTTCTTTGTTCTCTTGCTATCTTTATTTGAAAAAGAAGGCATCTAAGCTTTTTTATTGGTTCAGAACCTCTGGACAGCACTTTTTTATTGGTGGGTGAATCTATCCATGAATCAGCAAGAACAACCCAGGTTGATCACCAAAAATGGGCCGGCATCTAAACTTACATTCTTGCATTTCAAATAAAGATACCAAGAGAATGAAGAAAATTTGATAATAGGAGTAAATAAGAAAGTTGCTTAAAATTTCATGCTCTATCTGAATCACGAAAGAAAAAATTTGGGTTCAGTGTCCCTTTAAACAAATTTCTCAGTGCCCCCTCCTTCAAGATGGAGACGATAAGGTCCATCCTTCCTTTTAATTCAGGAAGGCCAGTTTATGACCACTATGGATCTGAAGGACACTTACCTTCATGTTCCAATCCAGAGGGAACACTTTCAGTTCCTGAGGTTTGCATTCCTGGACCAGCACTTCCAATTCATTGCCCTTCTGTTTGGCCTAGCTACTGCTCCAAGAATCTTTACGAAGGTTCTGGGGGCTCTTTTAGCTGTTGCCAGAACTCAGGGTATTGCAGTAGCCCCATACTTGGACGATATTCTAGTGCAAGCACCATCATTTCATCTTGCAGAAGAATTCTCTGAGTCTCTTCTCAGTCTTCTTCGATCACATGGATGAAAGATAAACTTGGAAAAGAGTTCTCTTATCCCAAGTACCAGGGTAGAATTCATGGGTACTATAATAGACTCCATATCCATGAGGATATTTCTAACAGACCAGAGATGTTGCAAGCTAACTTCGGCATGTCTTGCCCTCCGGACCTCCTTGAGTCCCTCTATGGCTCACTGTATGGATGTGATTGGTCTCATAGTGTTCTGCATGGAGATCATTCCTTTTGCCAGGTTCCGTCTCACACCTTTACAACTGTGCATGCTGAGGCAGTGAAGGTGATCATTATAATAACTATAATAATAACTAGTATTTATATAGTGCCTTTTTTCCCAGTGAGACTCAAAGCTTTTTTTCAGTGCTCACTCTCGGAATTAACAAAATAGGCAGCTGAATAGTAATAGTTGTTATTATTACCCAATTTATTGGTAATCATTTTATCGACCTCGGAAGGATGAAGGGCTGAGTCGGCCCTGCCGGGATTTGAACCTGTGACCTTTGGATCTTTGAACAGGCTTTTGTAGTCAGGACATTCAGATCATTCAGATCTGTCTCAACAGATTTTATTAGACAGCCGGTAGAAAGAATTGCACTCTTGGTGGCTCTGTTCAGATCATCTTTCCCGAGGGACATGCTTCTTAAGACAATCCTGGGAGATTGTGACTACGGGCGCAAGCCTATCCGGATGGGGAGCTGTTTGGGGTACCAGGAAGGCACAGGGGTTGTGGACTCAGGAGGAGTCCTCCCTCCCAATCAATATTTTGGAACTACGGGTAATCTTCAAGGCCTTGAAGGCTTGACCACTTCTGGGTCCATCCCAGTTTATCAGATTCCAATCAGACAATAAAACCTCTGTGGCTTACATCAAACATCGGGGGGAACGAGAAGTTCCTTGGCGATGAAGGAAGTATCTCAGATTCTGGAGTGGTCAGATGCCCACAGCTGTTCACAGTCAGTGATCCACATTTCGGGTGTGGACAACTGGGAGGTGGATTTTCTCAGCAGGCAATCCTTCTATCCCAAGGTGTTTGCAGAGATATGCAGCAAGCGGGGACAACAGAGATAGATCTCATGGCGTCCCGTCTCAATACCAAGCTACCCAGGTATGGGTTGAGGTCAAGGGATCCACAAATGGATATAATAGATGCACTAGCAGTGCCCTGGAGGTTCAAACTCATATATATTTTTCCTCCATTACCGGGTATCAGTAATCCTGATTGCTCCATCGTGGCCGTTAAGGACGTGGTTCAAGGATCTAGTGGGGATGTCCTCATCTCCTCCATGGAAGTTATTTTATCACAGAGACCTGCTGATACAAGGTCCATTTGTTCATCAAAATGTAGATTCTCTGAGGCTGACTGCGTGGAGATTAAACGCTTAGTCTTAGCCAAGAGAGGTTACTCTGAGAGTGTCATTGATACTTTTTCAAGCTCGGTGTGAAGAGCATAGTTTTTCCTGACACAGAGTTAAGGTTGCCAGGTTCTTATCTTTTCTCCAGGATGGGCTAGAGAAGGGCTTTTCTGCTAGTTCCCTGAGGGGACAGATTTCGGCCCTGTCGGTTTTATTGAACAAGAGACTGGCTGAGCTTCCAGACGTGCAGTCCTTTGTTAAGGCTCTGATTAGGATCAGACCTGTGTTTAGATCTGGGGCTCCTCCTTGAAGCCTAAATCTTGTTCTTCGGGTTTTGCAACAGGTTCCGTTTGAGCCTCTGCATTCCATTGACATTAAATTGTTATCTTGGAAGGTTCTCTTTTTATTGGCTATTGCCTCTGCACGCAGAGTTTCTGAGATTTCTGCTTTGCAGATAAGGCAGTTTTACGTACTAAATTAAGTTTTCTTTCTAAGGTTGTGTCAGATCGCAACATCAATCAGGAGATTGTGGTTCCTTCCTTGTGTCCTAATACTTCTTCATCGAAGGAACGCTTACTTCACAATTTGAATGTGGTTCACGCCTTGAAGTTCTATCTTTAGCCTACTAAGGAGTTTAGACAATTTTCCTCTTTGTTTGTTGTCTATTCAGGGAAACGTAAGGAGCAGAAGGCTGCTTCGACTTCCCTATCTTTTTGGCTAAAGAGTGTCATCCACTTAGCTTTCCGTAGAAAAGTTTTGTAGGCTGTGGTGCCCTCAGAATAGGGTCCGCCTCTTCCTTTTTGTTCCCTCCCATTATTCATTCAGTGTCCTCTGGAGCTTAGGTATAGTTTTCCCAATGGTAAGGAATGAAGCCGTGGACTCTCCCTATCTTAGGAAGGAAAACATAATTTATGCTTACCAGATACAATCCTTTCCTTCCGGATAGGGAGAGTCCATGGCCCTTGCCCATTTTTTCTTGTTTACGGGCGGTCCCCTATTATTTATTTTATTCTTCTGGCATCATTTATACCATAATGTTTCTCCTACTTTTCCTTGTTCCCTCGGCAGAATGACTGGGGTAATGAGGAAGAGGGAGGGATATTTAAGCCTTTGGCTGGGGTGTCTTTGCCTCCTCCGCCAGGTGTTGTATTTCCCAACAGTAAGGAATGAAGCCGTGGACTCTCCCTATCCGGAAGGAAAGGAATTTATCTGGTAAGCATAAATTATGTTTTTAAATGTTTATAAAACATTTATTTTGCATGCAGATCTTTTCTAATGTAAACTGATTAATGATATATACTATGCAGAAATAAAAATATCTGAAATATCCCTTTAATTGTGGCAATTATAACACACAAGCTGTCAATTTTAACAGGTCTTAGTCACTAATTTTATTATTCCACCTTAAATGGGTTGTGAAGTATGAATGTGGGTGCATGATGTTTATGTTTCCACCAATCGAGAAGCAGCTCCTATTTTTGGAAGCAAACACACCAGTTTTGTGAATTACTTGAGAAAGGGCTGAGTCCTGAGATGTGCATTGGAGTTTATTGACATCATCACATGTCTTTGGGGACGCTGATAGTTGCACGATTTATAGCACGTGCTGCCGGGATCTCCAAAAGTTGAAATGGATGACATGAGAATTGTGATATAGGGCTGTAAAAAATCTGAAGGAAAATCGCAAATATTCTGGTCATTGTGGCATGAACTTTGCTTTATAAAAGAAGGAATAAAGAATATAAGTTTGTGTCATTAACTATGTGGTACTATGGAGTTTCTCTATATAAGACGTCTGGCAAATAAATGCGATATTATATAGATATGGTGTTAAAAAATTTGAAGCCGTTATTTTACTAGACAGCTGAATAACATTGGCAGTTGTTGTATGGAGCAGTTGTATACACAACTGAACAAACAGAATTGGTATCACCCTAGTGTAAACAGTGACTGATAACCCCATTATTATCATGTATGTACTCTCTTAAAGGGACAGTTGTTACAGTGATTTATCTAACAAGAAATCCCACATACCTTATCAGAGAAAATGTTCTGATAAATTGTATCTGGATTGTCATGGTGATACAGAATTTCCCTCAATGCTTTGCTTATCAAATACTCTTTAACTATAGTTTTTCTTCTCCTTTAAAGGGACGTTAAACACTTTGAGATGGTAATTTAAAATGATAAATTATATATATATATATATATATATATATATATATATATATATATAACTCTGCAATATACTTTTATTATTTATTTTGTCCCTTTTCCTGTAATTCCATTCTGAAATTGTTAGCTTTTCATTTACTGTTAGAAATGGAAGTGCAGAACACTGTTATATTCCACACAGCCATACGCTGTACACTCTAGTGACCTATTTATAACTGTCTCTAATTGGCCACAGCAGAGAAGGTAACCTAAGTTACAACATGGCAGCTCCCATTGTTTTATAGACACTAAAACTTTACACTTATTTTGTCAATATTTAAACAGCTAATGAAACTTTAAAAAATACATTTACATGTTATTCTCAGACTAATCTTTTCTTTGAATGCATCATTCTATCTAGCATTTATTTAGTGTTTAATGTTCCTTTAAAAACTACAATATGCATCTCATATTTTTTCTGTTCTATCATGTGTCAACAAGGGATTTCATTTGGTACTTTTTTTATATTGCCAATGTTGCACAAAATTAGGAGAAATGCTGCATTCTTAAAAAATACAGAAATCATTTTTAAGAGTAGAAAAGAAAACTGGATCTTCAAATTGTGCCTTTTTATTTTCTAAATAAAACAGCATGAAAAATTGTCAAGATCTTTTTTTTTTTTTTCTTTCAATAATGAGATTTCCCCCCATGGCATAAGATATCATTGCTTCCAAAGCATGGTTTCAGTTATGTTTGTGATTGCTCATCTAGCTGTGTCTTTGCCTGCAGTACTTGACATTGTTCAATTTTCTATATCAGTCATCTTATTCGATGACAAATTAAAGATATTGCAGGCCTACCAACTTATTTCTAAGGAAGCGAGAAAACATTCTGCTTCTACGCCCTGAGGGTCCATGTCTCTCTTGAATTATCATTTCACCATTTTCCAGAGCTAAAATAAAATTCAAAACGATATTATGCAGCATTTCTAACAGCCAGGTCTAATTTCTGCTTCAATAAACAGCAATAGCATGTGTCACATCTGTGCTTTATGAGAGCTGCAACCCAACCATAAGAATCGTTACATGGTTATGACAACAAATCCCTGCAATAAAAAAAAATGAGAGAACAAAAATCACAGGGAACATATTATGATTCACCTGTCCAGTTCTAGCACTTTACTTTTGCGGTTTACTCAATGAACTGACTCATGAGCTACCAAAACTAATATCCGTCTTGTAGGAGAAAGATGGATTTCTATATAACTGAACTTAAACCTTTGCGGCCAAGCACACTCATTTTTCTATTAAATGATTAACTGCTCCAGTGCTTTGGAGGTCTGTAATGTTTTGCTAAAACAAATTAAAAACAAGAAAATGTACTGAGAAGTCTTTGAGTTCCAAACAGACTCTATTGCCACAAGTTATATTTCTGATTTTGTCCATTTCTCTCTTGTGTTTTGCTTTATGTTTTTGGTCTGCTAAGGGATGCTGGCTCAGCAGTATGTTTTGCACATATGCCAGAATGTAAGCAGTAATATCGCTAGGGAATATTCTGTAAAAGTAAAAAAAAATAAGAAAACAACTTACTTTTTTCCTTAAGTCATCTTTACTTGCAATGTCAAATAAAATTACTATTTTCTCTCTTTTGTGCCAAATTTTGTTTTATACTTTACTCTCAAGACAGTTAAAAGGATATTAAAATCACAATAAATTGCCCGTAAAGGGCTAGATTACGAGTGGCGCACTAACTGTTGCGTGCAAGTGAAAAGGGGTCTATATCGCAGCTCTTTGCATGCGTCGGAAGCAGCATGCTTATTACAGGTTGAAAGTAAATGCGTTCGCTTAAGCGCAATTGAATATAACGCGTGTCAAGATAACTCTGGTTAACTGTTACGCTCAACTAAAAAGTTGCAGAAAACACATCAAAATTATATTTATTTAAAAGTATAGTTACAATCATAATAACAAAAATATATATTTTTTTAAATTGCATAAAAAGTTATAAGGGCTCAAAGATATGAGGTCAAAGAGATACATACATATACATGTCTAAATATGTATATGTACATATATGTCTGTGCACATATGTATTTATATGTGTATATATGTATTTACAGACATAAATACACATATAAACACATAAGAACATATGTATGTATATATATATATATATATATATATGTGTGTGTGTGTGTGTGTGTGTGTGCTTTCGAGCCCTTTGCAGTCAAGTAGCTGAAAACATGGAAAATCATATTTATGCACTAATTATATTTATTAAAGTTTTTAACTGTGTATGTGCTGTAAATCTTTCACATTCCAATGTTCTTCACATAGGGGAATATGTTCTAAATATAAATAGATATTCCTATATATAAATATATCTGTACATATCTATACCTATATATATATATATATATATATATATATATATATATATATATATATATATATATATATATATATATATATATATATATATATATAAAATCATATACAGATCTTTGTTGTAAAAAAAAAAAAAAAGTTGCCGGTACTCATTGACAGGCATGCGCATTTGAATGCTTAGTTAGCATCCAAATGTGGAAGAAGGCAGCCATTCGGCATTCGGCTCTTTTTGGAGCTGCATTTCTTCTTGGGAAAATGCAACACACTAAGATCTGTGGAAATCCAGATTTTAGTGTGTTTTACTTTCAAAAAAAGAAACAATGCATCCAAATGGACATTTGGCTGGGCATTGCCCTTAAAAGAGCATTCAGCGCTTTCTCTGGCCATAAAAAAATTAAAAAATCCCTAATCATAAAAAGCTCACCCCCCAAAACAACACAAAAAACTAACTCTAATCCCAAAATTGTTACCCACCAATGATGATGGGCGGTGCACCATTAAAAGCTTTCATCCTATTGGCTGATTTGAATTTGAAGAATCAAATCAGCCAATAGGTATGCAAGGGTACCCCTATATAAAAGGGGTACTTTGAATTCAATCTTTAGTGTGCGGCTGGAGACTGCATGAAAAGGAGCTCCCTGTCAATGCTCTGAAGAGGACCAACAACGTCGCCGCCGACCTCGCTGAAAACTTCCCAGCTGCCAACGGGATGAAGATAGTAGATGGTGAGTACCAATTTTGGGGTTAGACAGTTAATGTCCAAAATATCCAGCACCTGGGGGAAATGAAGAGGGTGTGCAAGCGGCAAGAGTACAGCACAATACCCCAAACAATGCAGCAAAAAGGAAAAAACAGTTGCACCAACTTAAAGCATTAAAGGGTCTTTATTCAGCCAGACTGCAACAACAGTGAATAAAGACCCATTAATGCTTTAAGGTGGTGCGGCTTTTTGTTCCTTTTTGATGAATTTTGGGGTTAGAGTTAGTCTGTTTGTTTTTTGGGGAGGGTTTTTAGATAAGGGATTTTTTTTTTTTTAAGGGCAGAAAAAGAGCTGAATGCCCTTTTAAGGGCAAGGCCCAGCGAAATGTCATTTTCAGGACAATGGGTAGTTTAGTTTTTTTGCGTTTAAGGGCTATTGTTAGTTTATTTTTAGAATAGTTTCTTTTTGGGGCGGTATTAGAATAGGAATATTTTTTTTGTTGGTAATTTTGTTTGTTATTTTTTGTAAGGGTAGCTTTTGTTATTTTTTTGTAATTGTAGTTTTTTTGTGTAATTGTTATTTTTTGTTTTTTGTTGTAATGTTAGGTTTTTTAATTTTTGTAATATAGGTTTTTTATTTTTAAGTAATGTTTTGTTTTTTTATTTTTTGTAATTTAGAAGGTTAGTTTTTTTTTTGTTAGGGTAAGCTTAGGTTATATTTTAATTTTACAGGTAAGTTTTTATTTATTTTAAGGTAGTTAGAATATTTTTAAATTAATTTATGGGTATATTAAAGTGAATGTAAATTTTGATGCTAAAGTGCCCAGTTTTTTAAAATTTTATTAAAAATCAGAGGCACTTTAATTCATCAAAATTTACATTTCATTCGTTGTGAAAAAATACTTACCTTTTAAACTTGACAGCCGCTCCAGCATCCCCCGTTCGTTGCAAAGCCATTTCTGACGTCATAAATGATGGATCGGTCATCCTCCAATCACGGCTCCCCCCCCCCCCGGGGGAATCAGTGTCTGATTCGAAGCCGTGATTGGAGGAAGCCAGATTCCTCATTTCAGACCCAGGAAGAGGCTTTGCGACGGGTGGAGGAAGCTGGAGCAGCTGTCAAGATTAAAAGTTTTTTTTCACAACACAAGTGAAATGTAAATTTTAATGAATTAAAGTGCCCCTGTTTTTAATCGAATTTTAAAAAAACGGGCACTTTAGCATCAAAATTTACATTTACTTTAATTGGGGTTAGGTTAGGGGGGGTTTAGATTTTAATTACTTTGCAATGTCAGGGATGGCGGTTTATGGGTTAATAGTTTTTTAGGTACCTTGCAATATGGTTGGATGTTGGTTTAGGGGTTATTAATTTATTTAGGTACTTTGCAATGTGAGGGGATGGCAGTTTAGGGGTTAAAAATGTATTTAGGTACTGCGATGTTGGGGATTGCGGTTTAGGGGTTAATAATTTATTCAGGTACTTTGCGATGTAGGGGGTGGCAGTTTAGTGGTTAATTGTGTAGTTTATGGGTGTAAGTGTACGTTGTAATGTATTTTGTTGTGTTTTGTGAAACTTTTTACTTTCGGAAAACACTTTACGAGAGCTTTTAGATTGTGGTATGGATTGATGCGGAAAGGACTATTGCACAAGAAGCAGGGAATGTTACTATAAAGAGAGGATGTCACATCACCTCAGATAGCACACCCTCTTTTAGCTTTTAATAATTCATTTTTTGGATTAAAACACAAATGTACAACAGCTTGATAACAACACTGGTGTCCCCAAAACAAATAATATATATATATATATATATATATATATATATATATATATATATATATTCATATATGTGTGTTTGTGTATGTGTATATATTAAATGCCTCTTATAAATATATAGTCCAAAAGGAATAGTCCAAAAAAAGTCAAACCATTAAAACCTAATAGAAACATGTGGATTAAGATTCTTCTTAAAGTTTTTTATTAGTGGCAAACCATAAAATAGAATTTACACAGAGATTTATTCCACCGTTTCCAGACTTACTTGTCATCTATATGAATCTTCATTGGAACTTGGCTTCCTCACTCTGCAATATCGCTCTGGTCTAACACTGCCAGTCATGTGACCTCTTATCAACCAATAAGAATGATCCTAGGCTCCTTAATTGAAATCCAGGCACCAAAATAGGCAATACGTTTAAAACGTTACAGTAGTTCCCAGGTGCTCCACTACAGGGGTTATTGGGGGAGCAATTTTTTAAACAACAAAAACAAGTCTACTGTAAATATTACACCGGTCAAATAATGCGTCAATATTAAAAGTACACCTATTTAATGGCTAGATTACGAGTTTTGCGATACGTCTGTTAACGCTGAAAAATTGGCCATTACGCTGGAATGGCCAGGAAATATTATGAGTCGCGGCGGTATAGCTATACCGCAAGCATTTTAGCCTGTAATGCAACGTCCATTCTGCACTCAAAAAAATGACGTTTGAGTGCATGATTTTCCATAGCGCCGTATTACAGGTTGTGCGGTACAGCTAAAATGTTTGCGTTACAGTCTATACCGACATGATCCATACCGCCATCTGAGACCAGTAGTTATAAATTGTGTGTAACAAAAATGTTTCACAAAATGAATTACTAAAATGTTAAAAAGTACACTAACACCCATAAACTACCTATTAACACCTAAACCGCTACCCTCCCGCATCGCAAACACTATATTAAACTTGCATAAATAAAAAGAGAGAAGCGCTCAACCTGGGAACGAACAATAGCATAATAGCTTGTTCTATGGCTAGTTACCACCCAAGAAGCAGCCTCTTTTTGCCCAACATGTGCCTTCCACAGAGAAGAACTTTCTTGAAGCATATCAGTCTGATCCTGACTTCACAGTACAGTCTAGCCCGAAATACCAGGTAATCCCTCTCTGAACAAGAGAAACAGCAAAACCCCAGACGTACGTTTCGGCCTATTGTGGGTATCGTCAGTGAGGTGCAGCCATATCCCTCTAGGCACACTGAGCAACGGGTCCACGTCTAGATTCCCACATCACACATAGGGAAACTTCCCAAAGTGTCATAATTTGCATAAATAAAAAGAGAGAAGCGCACAACCTGGGAATGAACAATAGCATAATAATTTGTTCTATGGTTAGTTACCACCCAAGAAGCAGCCTCTTTTTGCTCAACATGTGCCTTTCACAGAGAAGAACTTTCCTGAAGCATATCAGTCTGATCCTGACTTCACAGTACAGTCCAGCCCCAAAATACCAGGCAATCCCTCTCTGAACAAGAGAAACAGCAAAACCCCAGACGTATGTTTCGGCCTATTGTGGGCCTGGTCATGGGTATTGCCCTAAAAGTGAATGTCAATTTAGATGGGTAGTTTAGGATTTTTTTAGATTTAGGTTTTTTTATTTTGGGGGGTTGGTTGGGTGGGGGGGTTACTTTTATGAGGGGATTTAGTAATTTTTTAATGTAAAAGAGCTGTTTAACTTAGGTCAATGCCCTACAAAAGGCCCTTTTAAGGGCTATTGGTAGTTTATTGTAGGTTAGGGGGTGTTTTTATTTTGGGGGCCTTTTTTTATTTTTATAGGTCTGTTAGATTAGGTGGAATTGTTTTTATGTTTAATTTTATTATTTATTTATTTATTTTAATCTTAGATTTTTTTAAAATTTCATATTGTTAGGTTTTTTAAATTTGTCATTTAGATTTTTTTAATTAATAGTTTTTTATTTCATGTTAGGTTAATTTATAGTTTAAACTTAGGTTTTTCTTTATTTCACAGGTAAGTTTTTATTTATTTTAAGATAGTTATATGGTAATTTTAATATAAAGTTAGGTGAGTGTTACGTTTAGAGCTTAATAGTTTAATTTAGTGTTTTGCAATATGGGGGGGTGGTTTAGGGGTTAATAGGTTTAGTTTAGTAGTTATGATGTGGGGGGCTGGAGGTTTAGAGGTTAATAACTTTTATTAGTGTTGGCGAAGTCGGGCAGCGGCGGAATAAGGGTTAATAATTATATTTAGTTTTGGCGATGTCGGGGAGTGGTGGATTAGGGGTTAAAAACTTTAATTAGTGTCGGCGATGTCAGGGAGCGGCAGATTAGGGGGTTAATAACTTTTATTAGTGTCGCCGATGTCGGGGAGCAGAGGAATAGGGTTAAAAATTATATTTAGTATTAGTGATGTCGGGGAGCGGCAGATTAGGGGTTAATCACTTTATTTAGTGTTGGCGTTTATTTAGACGGGGGCGGTGGATTAGGGGTGTTTAGACTTGGGGGGATATGTATCAAGCCGTCAACCACAAATACGCCGGAATTCTGCAGCGTAATTGTTGCGAGATTGATCCGACCTAGTTATCAAAGCCTACAGACTGGCAAATGTTGACATTTGTGCCGTAACATACGATCCGCCGGTCTCGATCCGACGCAGATCGATGCTTACGTCATTACAGATGTTCTGAATACACATTCGGCTCTATCTGAAACTTTTTCCCAGTTATCAAATTTCTAACAGCTACGCTCGCGGCTATTCCTGGCCCAGCGTACCTGGTTTTCAATCAGCCACCCTGGAGGCCGCAGATGCCATAGAAATCAATGGGAGTCTGAAAGCAGCGAAAGCTTATGTTCGATGCTGCCAGATATCCCATTGATTTATATGGTTGAAAACAAGTAACGTTTACACCCTAACATAAACCCTGAGTCTAAACACCCCTAATCTGCCGCCCCCGACATCGCCGCAAACTAAATAAAATGTATTAAATGTACTATTATGCCGCTCTCTGACACCGCCGCCACTAAATAAACTTATTAACGTCTAAACCCCTGGCCTCCCACATCACTACCACTAACTAAACCTATTAACCCCTAAACCGTCAGCCCCCCACATCGCCTTAAACTAAATTAAGCTATTAGCCCCTAAACCTAACAACCCGCTAACTTTAAATTAAAATTACAACATCCTTATCTTAATATAAATTTAAACTTACCTGTAGAATTAAAAGAAACTAATTTTAAACTATTAATTAACCTACCCTTACTATTTATACTACCATTAAATTAAACTAGCAATTAAATAAACTAAATTAAATATTAAAAAACCTAACCCTGCTAAAATTATTTAAAAATACCATTAAACCTTATTACAAATTACTAAATTACAAAAAAAATAAACGCTAAGTTACAAAAAATAAAAAAACACTAAATTGCGAAAAACAAACAAACCACATTATCAAAAATAAAAAAGAATTACACCTAATCTAATAGCCCTACAATAAACTATCAATGGCCCTTAAAAGGGCCTTTTGTGGGGCATTGCCCCAAAGAAATCAGCTCTTTTACCTGTAAAAAAACACACAAACATCCCCCAACAGTAAAACCCACCACCCAACCAACCAACCCCCCCAAATAAAAAACTATCTAAAATAACCTAAGCTCCCCATTGCCCTGAAAAGGGCATTTGTATGGGAACTGCCCTTAAAAGGGCATTTAGTTATTTTAGATGCCCAGACCCAAATCTAAAAATAAAACCCACCCAAAAAACCCTTAAAAAAATGAAGTCTTCATCCAGTCGGCAAGAAGTCTTCATCCAGACAGCATCTTCTATCTTCTTCATCCATCTGGCGTGGAGCGGGTCCATCCTGAAGACATTCGGCACGGAGTATCCTCTTCATACGGTCGCCGCCGTTAACTGGAACTTCAATGCAAGTGATGTCATCCAAGATAGCGTCCCTTGCATTCCTATTGGCTGAAAGATTTCAATCAGCCAATAGGATTAGAGCTGCTAAAATCCTATTGGCTGATTTGAACAGCCAATAGGATTTGAGCAGCTCTCAGTCTATTGGCTGTTCCAATCAGCCAATAGGATGAGAGCTCAATCCTATTGGCTGATTGGAACAGCCAATAGGATGAGAGCTGCTCAAATCCTATTGGCTGATTGGAACAGCCAATAGGATTTTAGCAGCTCTAATCCTATTGGCTAATTGAAATTTTTCAGCCAATAGGAATGCAAGGGACGCCATCTTGGATGACGTCACTTGCATTGAAGTTCCAGTTTACAGCGGCGACAGTATGAATAGGATGCTCCGCGTCGGATGTCTTCAGGATGGACCTGCTCCGCGCCGGATGGATGAAGATAGAAGATGTCATCTGGATGAAGACTTCTTGCCGACTGGATGAGGACTTCTCCGGCTGGATGAAGATGGAAGAGGCCACCCGGATGAAGACTTCGCCGGCTAGTGTTAGGTTTTTTAAGGGTTTTTTGGGTGGCTTTTATTTTTATATTAGGGTCTGGGCATATAAAAGAGCTAAATGCCCTTTTAAGGGCAATGCCCATACAAATGCCCTTTTCAGGGCAATGGGGAGCTTAGGTTACTTTAGGTTTTTTATTTGGGGGGGGTGTTGGTTGATTGCATGGTGGGTTTTACTGTTGGGGGGTGTTTTTATTTTAAACTATAACCTGATACCTCATATCTTTCAGCCCTTATAACTTTTTGGTGCATTTTTTTAAAATAATTTTTACCAGATAGTGCTATTATGAGCGTAAATGTACTTTTTAATGTGTTTTTATGTGTTTTGTGACACCTCTTTGTTTAGCAAAACAGTTAACCAGAGCTCTGAGGATGCGCTATCATGTGTTAACTTCAATTGCACTCAAGCAATAACGTTTACTTTCAAATGTAATAGAAGCAATAAGCCTGAAGCGCGCAAACACCCGTGATAAACCCCTTTTTGCTTGTGGGTAACTGTTAGCACGCCACTCGTAATATGAACCTTTATGGAGAGAAATAACAAAATGTATGCTTACCTGATAAATTTCTTTCTCTTGTGGTGTATCCAGTCCACGGGTTCATCCATTACTTGTGGGATATTCTACTTCCCAACAGGAAGTTGCAAGAGGACACCCAGAGCAGAGCTGTCTATATAGCTCCTCCCCTAACTGCCACCCCCAGTCATTCGACCAAAGACAAGCAAGAAAAAGGAGAAACTATAGGGTGCAGTGGTGACTGTAGTTTAAAAATAAAAAACACCTGCCTTAAAGTGACAGGGCGGGCCGTGGACTGGATACACCACAAGAGAAAGAAATTTATCAGGTAAGCATACATTTTGTTTTCTCTTCTAAGGTGTATCCAGTCCACGGGTTCATCCATTACTTGTGGGATACCAATACCAAAGCTTTAGGACACGGATGAAGGGAGGGACAAGGCAGGAACTTAAACGGAAGGCACCACTGCCTGCAAGACCTTTCTCCCAAAAATAGCCTCCGAGGAAGCAAAAGTATCAAATTTGTAGAATTTATAAAAAGTATGAAGCAAAGACCAAGTCGCCGCCTTACAAATCTGTTCAACAGAGGCCTCATTTTTAAAAGCACATGTGGAAGCTACCGCTCTAGTGGAATGAGCTGTAATTCTTTCAGGAGGCTGCTGGCCAGCAGTCTCATAAGCTAAACGGATTATGCTTCTAAGCCAAAAAGAAAGAGAAGATTGCGAAGCCTTTTGGCCTCTCCTCTGTCCAGAGTAGACAACAAACAATGCAGAAGTTTGATGAAAATCCTTAGTAGCTTGTAAATAAAACTTTAAAGCACGAACCACGTCAAGATTGTGTAATAGACGTTCCTACTTTGAAGAAGGATTAGGACACAGTGACGGAACAACAATCTCCTGATTGATATTCTTATTAGATACCACCTTAGGAAGAAACCCAGGTTTGGTATGCAAAACTACCTTATCTGCATGGAAGATCAGATAAGGGGAATCACACTGTAAGGCAGATAACTCTGAAACTCTACGAGTCGAAGAGGTAGCTACCAAAAACAGAACTTTCCAAGATAAAAACTTGATATCTATGGAAGGCAGAGGTTCAAACGGAACCCCTTGAGAACTTTAAGAACTAAATTTAAACTCAATGGAGGAGCAACAGGTTTAAACACAGGCCTGATTCTAACTAAAGCCTGACAAAACGCCTGAACGTCTGGAACATCTGCCAGACGCTTGTCTAGAAGAATAGACAGAGCAGAAATCTGTCCCTTTAAGGAACTAGCTGACAATCCCTTCTCCAATCCTTCTTGGAGAAAGGATAATATCCTAGGAATCCT
Source organism: Bombina bombina (assembly GCF_027579735.1). Classification (NCBI taxonomy): domain Eukaryota; kingdom Metazoa; phylum Chordata; class Amphibia; order Anura; family Bombinatoridae; genus Bombina; species Bombina bombina. Next base: position 553,122,147 of record NC_069500.1, read on the forward strand.
GACTTTACTCCATGAGTAACCCTTGGATTCACACCAATGAAGATATTTACACCATATCTTATGACAGATTTTCCTGGTGACAGGCTTTCGAGCCTGAATTAAGGTATCAATGACCGACTCAGAGAAACCACGTTTTGATAAAATCAAGCGTTCAATCTCCAAGCAGTCAGCCACAGAGAAATTAGATTTGGATGTTTGAATGGACCTTGGAGTAGAAGGTCCTGCCTCAGCGGCAGAGACCATGGTGGAAGGGATGACATGTCCACCAGATCTGCATACCATGCATGGCCACGCAGGTGCTATCAAAATCACCAAAGCTCTCTCCTGCTTGATCTTGGCAATCAGACGAGGGAGGAGAGGAAATGGTGGGAACACATAAGCCAGGCTGAAGGACCAGGGCGCTGCTAGAGCATCTATCAGCGCTGCCTGGGGATCCCTTGACCTGGACCCGTAACAAGGAAGCTTGGCGTTCTGACGAGATGCCATCAGATCCAGTTCTGGTTTGCCCCATAGTTGAATCAGCTGGGCAAATACCTCCGGATTGAGCTCCCACTCCCCCGATGAAAAGTCTGCCGACTTAGAAAATCCGCCTCCCAGTTCTCTACTCCTGGGATATAAATAGCGGAGAGATGGCAAGAGTGAACCTCTGCCCATAGAATTATCTTTGAAACCTCCAACATTGCCAGGGGGCTTCTTGTTCCCCCCTGATGGTTGATATAGGCTACAGTCGTGATATTGTCCAACTGAAATCTGATAAACCTGACCGCAGCTAGTTGAGGTCAAGCCTGAAGAGCATTGAATATCGCTCTCAGTTCCAGAATGTTTATCGGAAGGAGGGCTTCCTCCTGAGTCCATGAACCCTGAGCCTTCAGGGAGTTCCAGACCACGCCCCAGCCCAGAAGGCTGGCATCTGTCGTCACTATAGTCCACTCTGGCCTGCGGAAACTCATTCCACTGGACAGTTGGACCCGAGATAACCACCAGAGAAGAGAATCCCTGGTCTCTTGATCCAGATTTAGCAGAGGGGACAAATCTGTGTAGTCCCCATTCCACTGATTGAGCATGCAAAGTTGCAGTGGTCTGAGATGTAGGCGGGCAAACGGAACTATGTCCATTGCCGCTACCATTAGGCCGATTACTTCCATACACTGAGCCACTGACGGCCAAGAAGTGGAATGAAGAGCACGGCAGGAAGTTAGAAGCTTTGATAATCTGACCTCTGTCAGAAAAATTTTCATTTCTACTGAATCTATCAGTGTTCCTAGGAATGAAACTCTTGTGAAATGGGAGAGAGAACTCTTTTCTTCGTTCACCTTCCACCCGTGAGACCTCAGAAAGGCCAGAACAATGTCCGTATGGGACTTGGCAATTTGAAAAGTCGACGCCTGTATCAGAATGTCGTCTAGGCAAGGAGCCACTGCTATGCCCCGTGGTCTTAGAACCGCCAGTAGGGACCCTAGAACCTTCGTAAAGATTCTTGGTGCCGTGGCTAACCCGAAGGGAAGAGCCACAAACTGGTAATGCCTGTCTAAGAAGGCGAACCTGAGGAACTGATGATGATCTTTGTGAATCGGAATGTGGAGATAAGCATCCTTTAAGTCCACGGTAGTCATATATTGACCCTCCTGGATCATAGGGAGGATGGTTCGGATAGTCTCCATCTTGAAGGATGGGACCCTGAGAAATTTGTTTAGGATTTGGAGATCCAAGATTGGTCTGAAAGTTCCCTCTTTTTTGGGAACTATAAACAGATTTGAATAGAAGCCCTGTCCCTGTTCCTCCCTTGGAACTGGGTGGATCACTCCCATAACCAGTAGGTCTTGAACACAACATAAGAATGCCTCTCTCTTTATCTGAAAAAGTACAAGAAGACAGAGGGGCGCCTCATGTGTGGTATAATCAGATGGTATGATACAGAACAAACAGAATGGAGCCAAATGAGTACTCACATACTATTGAAGCACACCTATGTGCTGGTAGAGACAAGCTGCAATTTCAGATAGGTGTGACAGCTCACCCTCCAGGCAAAACTGTGTAGCTGGTGAGAGATTAAAAAACAAACAAAGAAAGCACTACATGTGCAGACCATTAAAGGTATAACCAGCAATATCTCTTAGATGATACAGATGGGTACTCACATACTCCTGTAGCACACTTATGTGCTGGTAGAGGCAGGCTGTAACTTTATGACAGGTGTAGCAGCTCACCCTAGATGTAGATTCTTGGTTGTGCAGGGGTGTAGGTCCCATTGAGCAATCAGCAAAGGCAGAAGGTAGGAAAAGAACTCCACTCAGAGTACATTTAAAATAAAATGTAGCTATTTATTAAAAACAAAGATAAAAAAACAACACAGCAGTTGTTTATGATGAGTGGATAAAAGGGTATACAGTGGCACCCCTCAAATGCAACGCGTTTCTCGGTTAGAACCGTTTCATCAGGCATATATTCATTCAACATCCTACCTCTGCCTTAAATAACAAACTAACAGTTATCCACCTCCTTACAAAGGGGTGTGTTTCCTAATTGATATCTAACACCTGTCTGATGACATCAGATCTTCTAATTGCAACAGTTTTTCACATAGAGTAAAAACCACATTATACACATGTAAAGTATTTTAGCAATAGTATCCTATACTAAACAATAATTAGACAATCCAATAAAACACTGTATGTTTGCATTTAAAGAAAAAAAAAATTGGTATTGAACCACAGTTATCAAAGGGTTATTTGATCTATTTTCCTATTCACACAATGTTTATAATTCAAAATATATATTGGGAATGTTAACTTCTATCCATAGTCAAAAACTGGGCTAGATTTAAACATATTGTTAGTATGAGGAACAACCTACTGTGCGTTAGACCAGTATTAAAAAAAAAAATATCTGGTTTACAGATAATTGTGAGAGATGAAATCTCCCCTTGGGAGATGAAGCTTTGAAATCCAGAAGATATCCCTGGGAAACAATCTCTAATGCCCAGGGATCCTGGACGTCTCTTGCCCAAGCCTGGGCAAAGAGGGAAAGTCTGCCCCCTACTAGATCCGGTCCCGGATCGGGGGCTACTCCTTCATGCTGTCTTAGAGGCAGCCGCAGGTTTCTTGGCTTGCTTCCCCTTGTTCCAAGCCTGGTTAGGTCTCCAGACTGGTTTGGACTGGGCAAAATTTCCCTCTTGTTTTGCATTAGAGGAAACTGAAGCTGCGCCACTCTTGAAGTTTCGAAAGGAACGAAAATTATTCTGTTTGGTCCTTAACTTATTGGACCTATCCTGAGGAAGGGCGTGACCTTTTCCTCCAGTAATATCAGAAATGATCTCCTTCAGACCAGGCCCGAATAGGGTCTGTCCCTTGAAGGGGATGTTAAGAAGCTTAGACTTTGAAGTAACGTCTGCTGACCAGGACTTAAGCCATAGCGCCCTATGCGCCAAAATGGCAAAACCTGAATTCTTAGCCGTTAGCTTGGCTAAATGAAAAATGGCGTCAGAAATAAAGGAGTTAGCTAACTTAAGAGCTTTAATCCTGTATAGAATATCGTCTAGCGGGGTCTCCACCTGTAGAGCCTCCTCAAGAAACTCAAACCAAAAAGCCGCTGCAGCAGTAACTGGGGCAATGCATGCAAGAGCCTGGAGAATAAAACCTTGATGTATAAAAATTTTCTTAAGGAGACAATTTTTTATCCATAGGATCTAGGAAAGCACAACTGTCCTCGACGGGGATAGTTGTACGCTTAGCTAGGGTAGAGACTGCTCCCTCCACCTTAGGAACCGTCTGCCACGAGTCCCGTATGGTGGCATCTATGGGAAACATCTTTTTGAAAGCAGGAGGGGGAGAGAACGGCACACCTGGTCTATCCCATTCCTTAGTAATAATTTCCGAAAACCTCTTAGGGACTGGAAAAACATCAGTGTAAACAGGCACTGCAAAGTATTTGTCCATTTTACACAATTTCTCTAGAACCACAATGGGGTCACAGTCATCCAGAGTCGCTAAAACCTCCCTAAGCAATAAGCGGAGGTGTTCAAGCTTAAATTTAAACGCTGTCATTTCAGAATCAGACTGAAGTAACGCCTTCCCTAAGTCTGAAATGTCACCCACAGATAGAAGCTCACCTGCCTCGGCTTCTGAGCATTGTGAGGGTATATTGAGCACAGGCATTAAAGCGTCAGAAAGCTCTGTATTAGTTCTAGCCCCAGAGCTGTCTCGCTTTCCTTGTAACCCTGGCAGTTTGGAGAATACCTCTGAGAGGGTAGCATTCATAACTGCCGCCATGTCCTGTAAGGTAAAAGAATTAGACGCGCTAGATGTACTTGGCGTCACTTGAGCGGGAGTTATAGGTTCTGACACATGGGGAGAGCTAGATGGCATAATCTCCCTCTTTTCAGTCAGAGAATCCCCTGGAGATAAATCTTTAAGCGCCATAATATGGTCTTTATAGTTTATAGAAATATCAGTACATTTGGTACACATTCTAAGAGGGGGTTTCACCATGGCTTCCAAACATATTGAACAAGGAGTTTCCTCTGTGTCAGACATGTTTAACAGACTAGTAATGAGACAAGCAAGCTTGGAAAACACTTTAATAAGGTGAAACAGCAATTAAACAAAAACGTTACTGTGCCTTTAGGAGAAAAAAACTAGCACTTAAACTGCAAAACAGTGTAAAAATACAGTAAAGACTTTTTTTTACAGTGTGTGTAAGGGACTAAAGCAACATTGCACCCACTTGCAAATGGATGATTAACCCCTTAGGCCCCAAACCGGATTGAAAAACGTTAAAAAACTTTAAAAGTCAATTGAGCACCTTGCCACAGCTCTGCTGAGGCTCCTACCTGCCCTCAAAACCGATTTTGTGCAGAAATAACCCCTTTGAAATGGTTCTCAGATGCCAGAGGACTCCTCTAGGGAAGCTGGATGTCTCAGTCTGAATTAAAACTGTGCAGTTAGAGCACTAAAATAGGCCCCTCCCACCATGTACTGGATGCCAGAGGGGCCTTAAGAAAATACTCCTAGGAGTATCTGACTAGCCATGTGGAAACTAGGCCCCAAATAAAGACTTATCTCCCTCAGAGAAAAAACGTCCTATTTATGAAATCATGTAAACGTTTTGTCACTAAGTAATATGATTATTAACATGAGTATTACCCTGTTTTGTAAGCATGCTCCCAGTCGCTGTTAAATCACTGCATCAGGCTTACCTCAAATACACAAGGCTCTGTCAGCATTTTCTAGAACTTATTCATCTCTCTATTCTTCAGTTATGTGTGAGAACAGCAATGGACCTTAGTTACAAACCGCTAAGATCATCAAACCTCCAGGCAGAATTCTTCTTCTAATTTCTGCCTGAGAGTAAAACAGTACAACGCCGGTACCGTTTAAAAATAACAAACTCTTGATTGAAGGTAAAACTACACTATGTCACCACATATCTCTTGATACTTCCTTTCTTGTCGAGAGTTGCAAGAGAATGACTGGGGGTGGCAGTTAGGAAATGAGCTATATAGACAGCTCTGCTGTGGGTGTCCTCTTGCAACTTCCTGTTGGGAAGGAGAATATACCACAAGTAATGGATGAACCCGTGGACTGGATACACCTTACAAGAGAAATTTTATTTTCTAATGCAGAGTCCAGCAGCTATATATTTTGTTTTTATTAAAATAACATTTAGCTCCTGCAAAAGTGATTGTTTGATCACAGCTGAGAACAGAGGAGGAAAATAAGGTATTTAGGCTTGTTAAAATTTCACAAAAGGCTGTAAATTATGGCAGCCTAACATATCAGCACTCTCCTCAGTGTTGTTAACTTTGCATATATTTGTTTGCAATCTTCTCTATTTAACCATGTAATTACTCTAGTTTTTATAATGCCTGCTGTGAGATGTCTCTACTTGCTACATGTTAACCCTTTATTAAAACTCTGTATTTTGCTACTTATCTTAAAACTGTGACCCCCGACCAGGACTATACAAAAATGCATTAATAGGTTCTAAGTAATATATCAAAGAAAATAAACTAATGCTTTTGCAAAATTATTTAAATGACAACATTAATGCTGGATAGCGCTTGCTTATTGATGGATAAATTTAGTCACCAATCAGCAAACGCTACCCAGGAGCTGAACAAAAAAAATGGACCTGCTCCTAAGCTTTACATTCCTGCTTTTCAAATAAAGATAGCACGAGAACGAAGAAAAATTGATCATAGGAGTAAATTAGAAAGTTGCTTAAAATTCCATGCTCTATCTGAATCATTAAAGAAAAAAAATCTTGGTTTAGTATCCTTTTAAGTATAATCAGCAGTCCATAAGCCATATACATACGCTCAGAACCCTCCATTCTATAGTCCTGTAGAGGTAAACTGATTTTTTAGTGTTTTTTCTGCAGCTTCTGTGCAGTTCTAAATTAATTTTAACAAGCTGCCACTCAGCAAAGGCAAATAAAGCTGTACCAGGATTAAAATATATTGGGCCAGATAATGAGTGAAGCGCAAATGTTTGGGCGTAAGCGATAAGGTGTTTATCATGGGGGTTTGCACTCACCAGGCTTATCGCTTGTATTACATGTTGAAAGTAAATACGATCGATTGAGCACAATAGCCATTGACGCTAGAATCATTAAAGCGACTTCAGAGCTCTGGTTAACTGTTTCTTGAAACTAAAAAAATGCACAAAACATATAAAAAAAACATTACAAAGTCAAGTTACACTCATGATAACACTATTTAATAAAAATTATTTTTAAAAAAAACATTGCACACAAAAGTTATAAGGGCTCAAAGATATGAGATCTCAGGCAGGCAAAGGGCTTTAACATTGAGATACATACATATAAATCTCTAAAGATGGCTATGTGTGTATTTATATATATATATATATATATATATATATATATATATATATATATATATATATATATATATATATATATATATATCAATATGTGGACATACAGTATGTATTTATATGAGTATATATGTATTTACATACATTTATACACATATAAACACATATAAATACATATGTATAAATATATAGACACACTGTATATATAAGTGCAAAGGAGCCCTTTGCAGTTAAGTAGATGAAAACATGTAAAATCATATTTATGCAATATTCATTTTTAATAAATGTTTTAACTATGCATTTACAGTAAATATTTATCATTCCAATGTTCTGTACATAGCAGAAACAGAATTTATGTTTACCTGATAAATTACTTTCTCCAACGGTGTGTCCGGTCCACGGCGTCATCCTTACTTGTGGGATATTCTCTTCCCCAACAGGAAATGGCAAAGAGCCCAGCAAAGCTGGTCACATGATCCCTCCTAGGCTCCGCCTACCCCAGTCATTCGACCGACGTTAAGGAGGAATATTTGCATAGGAGAAACCATATGGTACCGTGGTGACTGTAGTTAAAGAAAATAAATTATCAGACCTGATTAAAAAAACCAGGGCGGGCCGTGGACCGGACACACCGTTGGAGAAAGTAATTTATCAGGTAAACATAAATTCTGTTTTCTCCAACATAGGTGTGTCCGGTCCACGGCGTCATCCTTACTTGTGGGAACCAATACCAAAGCTTTAGGACACGGATGAAGGGAGGGAGCAAATCAGGTCACCTAAATGGAAGGCACCACGGCTTGCAAAACCTTTCTCCCAAAAATAGCCTCAGAAGAAGCAAAAGTATCAAACTTGTAAAATTTGGTAAAAGTGTGCAGTGAAGACCAAGTCGCTGCCCTACATATCTGATCAACAGAAGCCTCGTTCTTGAAGGCCCATGTGGAAGCCACAGCCCTAGTGGAATGAGCTGTGATTCTTTCGGGAGGCTGCCGTCCGGCAGTCTCGTAAGCCAATCTGATGATGCTTTTAATCCAAAAAGAGAGAGAGGTAGAAGTTGCTTTTTGACCTCTCCTTTTACCGGAATAAACAACAAACAAGGAAGATGTTTGTCTAAAATCCTTTGTAGCATCTAAATAGAATTTTAGAGCGCGAACAACATCCAAATTGTGCAACAAACGTTCCTTCTTTGAAACTGGTTTCGGACACAGAGAAGGTACGATAATCTCCTGGTTAATGTTTTTGTTAGAAACAACCTTTGGAAGAAAACCAGGTTTAGTACGTAAAACCACCTTATCTGCGTGGAACACCAGATAAGGAGGAGAACACTGCAGAGCAGATAATTCTGAAACTCTTCTAGCAGAAGAAATTGCAACTAAAAACAAAACTTTCCAAGATAATAACTTAATATCAACGGAATGTAAGGGTTCAAACGGAACCCCCTGAAGAACTGAAAGAACTAAATTGAGACTCCAAGGAGGAGTCAAAGGTTTGTAAACAGGCTTAATTCTAACCAGAGCCTGAACAAAGGCTTGAACATCTGGCACAGCAGCCAGCTTTTTGTGAAGTAACACCGACAAGGCAGAAATCTGTCCCTTCAGGGAACTTGCAGATAATCCTTTTTCCAATCCTTCTTGAAGGAAGGATAGAATCCTAGGAATCTTAACCTTGTCCCAAGGGAATCCTTTAGATTCACACCAACAGATATATTTTTTCCAAATTTTGTGGTAAATCTTTCTAGTTACAGGCTTTCTGGCCTGAACAAGAGTATCGATAACAGAATCTGAGAACCCTCGCTTCGATAAAATCAAGCGTTCAATCTCCAAGCAGTCAGCTGGAGTGAAACCAGATTCGGATGTTCGAACGGACCCTGAACAAGAAGGTCTCGTCTCAAAGGTAGCTTCCAAGGTGGAGCCGATGACATATTCACCAGATCTGCATACCAAGTCCTGCGTGGCCACGCAGGAGCTATCAAGATCACCGACGCCCTCTCCTGATTGATCCTGGCTACCAGCCTGGGGATGAGAGGAAACGGCGGGAACACATAAGCTAGTTTGAAGGTCCAAGGTGCTACTAGTGCATCCACTAGAGCCGCCTTGGGATCCCTGGATCTGGACCCGTAGCAAGGAACTTTGAAGTTCTGACGAGAGGCCATCAGATCCATGTCTGGAATGCCCCACAGCTGAGTGACTTGGGCAAAGATTTCCGGATGGAGTTCCCACTCCCCCGGATGCAATGTCTGACGACTCAGAAAATCCGCTTCCCAATTTTCCACTCCTGGGATGTGGATAGCAGACAGGTGGCAGGAGTGAGACTCCGCCCATAGAATGATTTTGGTCACTTCTTCCATCGCTAGGGAACTCCTTGTTCCCCCCTGAGCTTTCAGGGATCCCCAGACCGCGCCCCAGCCCATCAGACTGGCGTCGGTCGTGACAATGACCCACTCTGGTCTGCGGAATGTCATCCCTTGTGACAGGTTGTCCAGGGACAGCCACCAACGGAGTGAGTCTCTGGTCCTCTGATTTACTTGAATCTTCGGAGACAAGTCTGTATAGTCCCCATTCCACTGACTGAGCATGCACAGTTGTAATGGTCTTAGATGAATGCGCGCAAAAGGAACTATGTCCATTGCCGCTACCATCAACCCGATCACTTCCATGCACTGAGCTATGGAAGGAAGAGGAACGGAATGAAGTATCCGACAAGAGTCTAGAAGTTTTGTTTTTCTGGCCTCTGTCAGAAAAATCCTCATTTCTAAGGAGTCTATTATTGTTCCCAAGAAGGGAACCCTTGTTGACGGAGATAGAGAACTCTTTTCCACGTTCACTTTCCATCCGTGAGATCTGAGAAAGGCCAGGACAATGTCCGTGTGAGCCTTTGCTTGAGGAAGGGACGACGCTTGAATCAGAATGTCGTCCAAGTAAGGTACTACAGCAATGCCCCTTGGTCTTAGCACAGCTAGAAGGGACCCTAGTACCTTTGTGAAAATCCTTGGAGCAGTGGCTAATCCGAAAGGAAGCGCCACGAACTGGTAATGTTTGTCCAGGAATGCGAACCTTAGGAACCGATGATGTTCCTTGTGGATAGGAATATGTAGATACGCATCCTTTAAATCCACCGTGGTCATGAATTGACCTTCCTGGATGGAAGGAAGAATAGTTCGAATGGTTTCCATCTTGAACGATGGAACCTTGAGAAACTTGTTTAAGATCTTGAGATCTAAGATTGGTCTGAACGTTCCCTCTTTTTTGGGAACTATGAACAGATTGGAGTAGAACCCCATCCCTTGTTCTCTTAATGGAACAGGATGAATCACTCCCATTTTTAACAGGTCTTCTACACAATGTAAGAATGCCTGTCTTTTTATGTGGTCTGAAGACAACTGAGACCTGTGGAACCTCCCCCTTGGGGGAAGTCCCTTGAATTCCAGAAGATAACCTTGGGAGACTATTTCTAGCGCCCAAGGATCCAGAACATCTCTTGCCCAAGCCTGAGCGAAGAGAGAGAGTCTGCCCCCCACCAGATCCGGTCCCGGATCGGGGGCCAACATTTCATGCTGTCTTGGTAGCAGTGGCAGGTTTCTTGGCCTGCTTTCCCTTGTTCCAGCCTTGCATTGGTCTCCAAGCTGGCTTGGCTTGAGAAGTATTACCCTCTTGCTTAGAGGACGTAGCACCTTGGGCTGGTCCGTTTCTACGAAAGGGACGAAAATTAGGTTTATTTTTTGCCTTGAAAGGCCGATCCTGAGGAAGGGCGTGGCCCTTACCCCCAGTGATATCAGAGATAATCTCTTTCAAGTCAGGGCCAAACAGCGTTTTCCCCTTGAAAGGAATGTTAAGTAGCTTGTTCTTGGAAGACGCATCAGCCGACCAAGATTTCAACCAAAGCGCTCTGCGCGCCACAATAGCAAACCCAGAATTCTTAGCCGCTAACCTAGCCAATTGCAAAGTGGCGTCTAGGGTGAAAGAATTAGCCAATTTGAGAGCATTGATTCTGTCCATAATCTCCTCAAAAGGAGGAGAATCACTATCGACCGCCTTTATCAGCTCATCGAACCAGAAACATGCGGCTGTAGCGACAGGGACAATGCATGAAATTGGTTGTAGAAGGTAACCTTGCTGAACAAACATCTTTTTAAGCAAACCTTCTAATTTTTTATCCATAGGATCTTTGAAAGCACAACTATCCTCTATGGGTATAGTGGTGCGTTTGTTTAAAGTGGAAACCGCTCCCTCGACCTTGGGGACTGTCTGCCATAAGTCCTTTCTGGGGTCGACCATAGGAAACAATTTTTTAAATATGGGGGGAGGGACGAAAGGAATACCGGGCCTTTCCCATTCTTTATTAACAATGTCCGCCACCCGCTTGGGTATAGGAAAAGCTTCTGGGAGCCCCGGCACCTCTAGGAACTTGTCCATTTTACATAGTTTCTCTGGGATGACCAACTTGTCACAATCATCCAGAGTGGATAATACCTCCTTAAGCAGAATGCGGAGATGTTCCAACTTAAATTTAAATGCAATCACATCAGGTTCAGCTTGTTGAGAAATGTTCCCTGAATCAGTAATTTCTCCCTCAGACAAAACCTCCCTGGCCCCATCAGACTGGGTTAGGGGCCCTTCAGAAATATTATTATCAGCGTCGTCATGCTCTTCAGTATCTAAAACAGAGCAGTCGCGCTTACGCTGATAAGTGTTCATTTTGGCTAAAATGTTTTTGACAGAATTATCCATTACAGCCGTTAATTGTTGCATAGTAAGGAGTATTGGCGCGCTAGATGTACTAGGGGCCTCCTGAGTGGGCAAGACTCGTGTAGACGAAGGAGGGAATGATGCAGTACCATGCTTACTCCCCTCACTTGAGGAATCATCTTGGGCATCATTGTCATTGTCACATAAATCACATTTATTTAAATGAATAGGAATTCTGGCTTCCCCACATTCAGAACACAGTCTATCTGGTAGTTCAGACATGTTAAACAGGCATAAACTTGATAACAAAGTACAAAAAACGTTTTAAAATAAAACCGTTACTGTCACTTTAAATTTTAAACTGAACACACTTTATTACTGCAATTGCCACAGTGTCTTAAAGCCTTAAAAGTATTGCACACCAAATTTGGAAGCTTTAACCCTTAAAATAACGGAACCGGAGCCGTTTTGAACTTTAACCCCTTTACAGTCCCTGGTATCTGCTTTGCTGAGACCCAACCAAGCCCAAAGGGGAATACGATACCAAATGACGCCTTCAGAAAGTCTTTTCTAAGTATCAGAGCTCCTCTCACATGCGACTGCATGCCATGCCTCTCAAAAACAAGTGCGCAACACCGGCGCGAAAATGAGGCTCTGCTTATGCTTTGGGAAAGCCCCTAAAGAATAAGGTGTCTAAAACAGTGCCTGCCGATATTATTATATCAAAATACCCAGATAAAATGATTCCTCAAGGCTAAATATGTGTTAATAATGAATCGATTTAGCCCAGAAAAAGTCTACAGTCTTAATAAGCCCTTGTGAAGCCCTTATTTACGATCGTAATAAACATGGCTTACCGGATCCCATAGGGAAAATGACAGCTTCCAGCATTACATCGTCTTGTTAGAATGTGTCATACCTCAAGCAGCAAGAGACTGCTCACTGTTCCCCCAACTGAAGTTAATTGCTCTCAACAGTCCTGTGTGGAACAGCCATGGATTTTAGTGACGGTTGCTAAAATCATTTTCCTCATACAAACAGAAATCTTCATCTCTTTTCTGTTTCTGAGTAAATAGTACATACCAGCACTATTTCAAAATAACAAACTCTTGATTGAATAATAAAAACTACAGTTAAACACTAAAAAACTCTAAGCCATCTCCGTGGAGATGTTGCCTGTACAACGGCAAAGAGAATGACTGGGGTAGGCGGAGCCTAGGAGGGATCATGTGACCAGCTTTGCTGGGCTCTTTGCCATTTCCTGTTGGGGAAGAGAATATCCCACAAGTAAGGATGACGCCGTGGACCGGACACACCTATGTTGGAGAAATAGGATATAAGTATTTCTAAATAGATATTCCTATATATAATCATGTTTATATATATATATATATATATATATATATATATATATATATATATATATATATATATATATATATATATATAGGTATAGAATAAATAGAACATATTCTGTTATGTGCAGAACATTGGAATGTGAAATATTCATATTTTCATGTTGGGTTAACGCACATGAGAATATGCAAATAGGCTTGTGCAAAACTGGGTGTTTTTTTCCACTTTTTTTCTCCATTGTCTTCTATGGGGGAATATGAGAACAAGCATACAATATTGTAAATTCTGCTTTTTGCGCTCATAGGGTTAGCACACAAGCAAAAACAGTTTACTTTCAACTCATAATATGAATGGAACCCGATGAGCACAAAAAGCTTACTTCTAGCGCAATTAACCCTCAAATGGGAGCGTTAATTAGCACGTTACTTGTAATCTGGCCCATTAGTTTGAGTTGAGAATAGCTTTCATTAAACATTTCCATTTTCAAATGCTCATATCTTTGGACTGGAATGACATGTGGCTTGAAGTGATTTGGGTAGAGACATTTAAGATTGGAAAAACACTTGAAAATCTCATTGACAACGTTGGAGATCTGGAAACGTTTATCAAAGAATTGGTTGCATGGATTTGTCTGAAAGTTGATATTTCAATAGATTGTATTGTGAGGATATTTAATTACAATGGGTGAAAAAAATTCTGATTACTATTTTTTGATATATATTGAGTTATTTTACATTCAAATCCAAGATAGGTAAGGTGAAAACGGCTTTGCGTTATAAATTCTATTTTTCAAATGCTCATATTGGAGTGGCATGATATATGTGGCTGAAATTTAGCACTATAAAACTGGAATATGTCAAGTGATTTGGTTGAGTAGATTTTGAGATATTTGAGATTGAAAAGCCCAAAGACTTAAAGTGGCATAAAACAACTTAGGATCTCTGTATATCCCAAAAGTGCTAATTAACTAGCTTCTAGACATGCTTAGGCAGGTTGTGCACGTGCATGTCACTTCCACATGCACATTTTAATCCTGGGATTTGAGAAGGATCCTTTGCCTGCATTCTCCCCTAGGCTAACTAGCACAAAAGGTAATGTGAGGTATCAAGCCATTATAATAAGTTTTTACACTACCTACAGATATTAATATATACTGTAAGTATATATTAATATATATAATGTATATAATAAAGTATAATAGCTCCCAGTAGTGCACTGCTGCCCCTTCAACAAAGGATACAAATAAAAGGCACCAAGAGAATGAAGCTAAATTGGTAATATTCTTCTTGTCATTGGCTCACCAAATGCATTCAACTAACTCCCAGTAGTGCATTGCTGCCCCTTCAACAAAGGATACCAAAAGAATGAAGCTAAATTGGTAATAGAAGTAAATTGTAACATATATGCATCTTGTAATTGGCTCACCAAATGCATTAATGAGGCCCCAGAAGTGAGCTGCTGCACCTTCAACAAAGGATGCCAATAGAATGAACCACATTTGTGTGTGTGTGTGTGTGTATATATATATATATATATATATATATATATACACATTTTTCATGCAGAGAAAAACATGACATTTTACTGTGTACAGCAGTTACACAAAGTAATATAATACAAATTTACTTCACATACATAAACAAGATAAGTACAAGTACTAAGAATTTTTATTTATTGTGATGTAAATAAATTACAATAAATAAAAATGTTTTATTAAATGTATATTTGTATAAATGGAAATTGTAAGTAATAGTACTACTGGCCCCAACACAGCAATATCAATGTGGGAGCGCAGAGATCCAATGGCTGTAAACTGAAATTAGTCCTGCAGGTAAAGCTTCTAGATATCCTCTTCACTGGAGCAGGTAGAAACAATCAGAAAAAACAAAATTTATGCTTACCTGATAAATTTATTTATTTATTGACACGATGAGTCCACGGATCATCTAATTACTATTGGGAATATCACTCCTGCCAAGCAGGAGGCGGCAAAGAGAATAACAGCAAAGCTGTTAAATATCACCTCCCATCCCTCCCACTACAGTCATTTGACCGAAGTAAAGGAGAGAAAGTAAGCAACAAGGTGCAGAGGTGTCTGAAGTTTATAACATACTAACAACCTGTCTAAAAAACAGGGCGGGCCGTGGACTCATTGTGTCAAGAAATAAATACATTTATCAGGTAAGCATAAATTTTGTTTTCTTTCTAATGACATGATGAGTCCACGGATCATCTAATTACTATTGGGAATCACTTCCCAAGCTAGAGTACACAGACGATAAGGGAGGGACAAGACAGGGAACCTAAACGGAAGGCACCACTGCTTGAAGAACCATTCTCCCAAAAGCGGCCTCAGCCGAGGCAAAAGTGTCAAATTTATAGAATTTAGAAAAAGTGTGAAGAGAGGACCAAGTTGCAGCCTTGCAAATCTGTTCCACAGAAGCTTCATTTTTGAATGCCCATGAGGAAGAAACAGCCCTCATGGAATGAGCAATAACTCTCTCTGGAGTATGCTGTCCAGCAGTTTCATAGGCAAAATGTATGATACTCTTCAGCCAAAAAGAAGTAGCAGTAGCTTTCTGTCCCTTACGTTTTCCCGAGAAAACCCCAAACAAAGCAGAAGACTGACGAAAATCCTTAGTCGCCTGTAAGTAAAATTTTAGAGCACGTACCATGTCTAAATTGTGCAGAAGCCGTTCCTTCTGAGAAGAAGGATTAGGACACAATGAAGAAACAACAATCTCCTGATTAATGTTCCGGTCAGAAACTACTTTAGGGAGAAACCCTAACTTTGTATGTAAAACTACCTTATCCGAATGAAAAATAAGGTAAGGTGACTCATACTGTAACGCCGAGAGCTCTGACATTCTACGAGCAGATGAAATAGCAACAAGAAACAAAACTTTCCAAGATAACAACTTAATATCTAAGGAATGCATAGGCTCAAACAGAGCCCCTTGAAGAACCTTAAGAACTAAATTAAGACTCCAGGGAGGAGTAACTGGTTTGAACACAGGCCTGATCCTGACCAAGGCCTGAGAAAACGATTGCACATCTGGAACGTCCGCCAGACGTTTATGTAACAAAATAGACAAGGCAGATATTTGACCCTTTAGGGAACTTGCCGACAATCCCTTCTTTAAACCTTCTTGGAGAAAAGACAGAATTCTAGGATTCCTAACTCTACTAAAAGAGTAGCCCTTGGATTCACACCAATATAGATATTTATGCCATATCTTGTGGTAAATCTTTCTAGTCACAGGTTTATGAGCCTGAATCATGGTCTCTATGACCGATTCTGAAAATCCCCGCTTGGATAAAATTAAGCGTTCAATCTCCAAGCAGTCAGCTTCAGAGAAACTAGATTTGGATGACGTAAGGGCCCTTGAAGTAGAAGGTCCTTCCTCAACGGAAGTCTCCAAGTTGGAAGAGACGACATGTCCACGAGGTCTGCATACCAAATCCTGCAAGGCCACGCCGGTGTAATGAGGATCAACAGCGCCCTCTCCTGCTTGATTCGAGCAATGACCCAAGGTAGAAGAGCGAACGGAGGAAGTAGGTATGCAAGAGTGAAGGTCCAAGGTACTGCCAGGGCGTCTATCAGTACAGCCTGAGGGTCCCTTGACCTTGACCCATACCTTGGAAGCTTGGCATTCTGCCGAGATGCCATGAGATCCAATTCCAGCTGACCCCATTTGAGAATAAGGCTGGAAAACACTTCCGGATGGAGTTCCCACTCCTCCGGGTGAATGGTCTACCTGCTCAGGAAGTCCACCTCCCAGTTGTCCACCCCTAGGATGTGGATCACCGACAGACAGCAATTGTGGTTCTCCGCCCACCGAATTATCTTGGCTACCTCTGTCATGGCTAAGGAACTCAGTGTTCCTCCCTGATGGTTGATGTAAGCCACTGAAGTTATGTTGTCCGACTGGAACCTGATGAACCGGGCCAAGAGCAATTGAAGATTGTTCTAAGCTCCAGAATGTTTATGGGCAGAAGAGACTCTGACTGAGTCCAAGTTCCCTAAGCCTTTAGAGAGCCCCAGACTGCTCCCCATCCTAGAAGGCTGGCATCTGTTGTCACAATCACCCAAGAGGGTCTGCTAAAGCAGGTTCCCTGGGAGAGATGATCCTGAGACAACCACCAAAGAAGAGAATCCGTTGTCTCCTGCTCCAGCTGTATTCATGGAGACAAATCCGCATGATCTCTGTTCCATTGACAGAGCATGTTTAACTGCAGAGGTCTGAGGTGAAAACGAGCGAACGGGATGATGTCCATTGCCGCCACCATCAGCCCGATTACCTCCATGCACTGAGATCACTGATGATGAGGAGTGGACTGAAGCACTACACAAGAATCAAAAATCTTTGATTTCCTGACTTCTGTCAGAAAAAACATAATTTATGCTTACCTGATAAATTTATTTCTCTTGTAGTGTAGTCAGTCCATGGGTCATCCATTACTTATGGGATATATTCTCCTTCCCAACAGGAAGTTGCAAGAGGATCACCCAAGCAGAGCTGCTATATAGCTCCTCCCCTCACATGTCATATCCAGTCATTCGAAACAAGAAGAGAAAGGAGAAACTATAGGGTGCAGTGGTGACTGGAGTTTTAATTAAAATTTAGAACTGCCTTAAAAAGACAGGGCGGGCCGTGGACTGACTACACTACAAGAGAAATAAATTTATCAGGTAAGCATAAATTATGTTTTCTCTTGTTAAGTGTAGTCAGTCCACGGGTCATCCATTACTTATGGGATACCAATACCAAAGCTAAAGTACACGGATGATGGGAGGGACAAGGCAGGAACACTTAAACAGAAGGAACCACTGCCTGTAGAACCTTTCTCCCAAAAACAGCCTCCGAAGAAGCAAAAGTGTCAAATTTGTAAAATTTTGTAAAATTTTGAAAAGGTATGAAGTGAAGACCAAGTTGCAGCCTTGCAAATCTGTTCAACAGAGGCCTCATTCTTAAAGGCCCAGGTGGAAGCCACAGCTCTAGTGGAATGAGCTGTAATTCTTTCAGGGGGCTGCTGTCCAGCAGTCTCATAGGCTAAACGTATTATGCTACGGAGCCAAAAAGAGAGAGAGGTGGCCAAAGCCTTTTGGCCTCTCCTCTGTTCAGAATAAACGACAAACAGAGAAGAAGTTTGCCGAAAATCTTTAGTTGCCTGTAAATAGAACTTCAGGGCACGGACTACGTCCAGATTATGCAAAAGACGTTCCTTCTTTGAAGAAGGATTAGGACATAATGATGGAACAACAATCTCTTGATTGATATTCCTGTTAGAAACTACCTTAGGTAAAAACCCAGGTTTAGTACGCAGAACTACCTTGTCTGAATGAAAAATCAGATAAGGAGAATCACAATGTAAGGCAGATAACTCAGAGACTCTTCGAGCTGAGGAAATAGCCATCAAAAACAGAACTTTCCAAGATAACAGCTTAATATCAATGGAATGAAGGGGTTCAAACGGAACACCTTGAAGAACTTTAAGAACTAAGTTTAAGCTCCACGGCGTAGTAACAGTCTTAAACACAGGCTTAATCCTAGCTAAAGCCTGACAAAAAGCCTGAACGTCTGGAACTTCTGCCAGACGTTTGTGTAAAAGAATAGACAGAGCAGAAATCTGTCCCTTTAAGGAACTAGCAGATAAACCCTTTTCTAAACCCTCTTGTAGAAAAGCCAATATCCTAGGAATCCTGACCTTACTCCATGAGTAACTCTTGGATTCACACCAATATAAATATTTACGCCATATCTTATGGTAAATTTTTCTGGTAACAGGTTTCCGAGCCTGTATTAATGTATCAATAACAGACTCCGAGAAACCACGCTTTGATAGAATCAAGCGTTCAATCTCCATGCAGTCAGTTTCAGAGAAATTAGGCTTGGATGGTTGAAAGGACCCTGAATTAGAAGGTCCTGCCTCAGAGGTAGAGACCATGGAGGACAGGACGACATGTCCACTAGGTCTGCATACCAGGTCCTGCGTGGCCACGCAGGCGCTATCAGAATCACTGATGCTCTCTCCTGTTTGATTCTGGCAATCAATCGAGGCAGCAACGGAAATGGAGGAAACACATAAGCCATCTTGAAAACCCAAGGGGCTGCTAGAGCATCTACCAGCACCGCTCCCGGGTCCCTGGATCTGGATCCGTAACAAGGAAGCTTGGCGTTCTGGCGAGACGCCATGAGATCCAGTTCTGGTTTGTCCCAACGATGAATCAGTTGAGCAAAGACCTCCGGATGAAGTTCCCACTCCCCCGGATGAAAAGTCTGGCGACTTAGAAAGTCCGCCTCCCAGTTCTCCACGCCTGGAATGTGGATCGCTGACAGGTGGCAAGAGTGAGACTCTGCCCAGCGAATTATCTTGGAGACTTCTAACATCGCTAGGGAACTCCTGGTTCCCCCTTGATGATTGATGTAAGCCACAGTCGTGATGTTGTCCGACTGAAATCTGATGAACCTCAGTGTTGCTAACTGAGGCCAAGCTAGAAGAGCATTGAATATTGCTCTTAATTCCAGAATATTTATTGGGAGGAGTTTCTCCTCCTGAGTCCACGATCCCTGAGCCTTCAGGGAGTTCCAGACTGCGCCCCAGCCTAGCAGGCTGGCATCTGTTGTTACAATCGTCCAATCTGGCCTGCGAAAAGTCATTCCTTTGGACAGATGAACCCGAGACAACCACCAGAGAAGAGAATCTCTGGCCTCCTGGTCCAGAGTCAGTAGAGGGGACAGATCTCAATTATCCCCATTCCACTGACTTAGCATGCATAATTGCAGTGGTCTGAGATGCAGGCGCGCAAATGGCACCATGTCCATAGCCGCGACCATTAAGCCGATCACTTCCATGCACTGAGCTACTGATGGCCTTGGAATGGAATGAAGGACACGGCAAGCATTTAGAATCTTTGATAACCTGGACTCCATCAGGTAAATCTTCATCTCTACAGAATCTATCAGAGTCCCTAGAAAAGGAACCCTTGTGAGTGGTAACAGAGAACTCTTTTCCAAGTTCACTTTCCACCCATGCAACCTCAGAAATGCAAGAACTATCTCTGTATGAGACTTTGCATTTTGAAAACTCGACGCTTGTATCAGAATGTCGTCTAGGTACGGAGCCACCGCTATGCCTCGCGGTCTTAGTACCGCCAGAAGTGAGCCCAGAACCTTTGTAAAAATTCTCGGGGCCGTAGCTAACCCAAAGGGAAGAGCTACAAACTGGTAATGCCTGTCTAGAAAGGCAAACCTTAGGTACCGATAATGATCCTTGTGAATCGGTATGTGAAGGTAGGCATCCTTTAAGTCTACTGTGGTCATATACTGACCCTCTTGGATCATGGGTAGGATGGTTCGAATAGTTTCCATTTTGAACGATGGAACTCTTAGGAACTTGTTTAAGATCTTTAAGTCCAAGATTGGTCTGAAGGTCCCCTCTTTTTTGGGAACCACGAACAGATTTGAGTAAAACCCTTGCCCTTGTTCCGTTCGCGGAACTGGGTGGATCACTCCCATTACTAAGAGGTCTTGCACACATTGTAGAAACGCCTCTTTCTTTATTAGGTTCGTTGATAACCTTGACAGATGAACTCTCCCTTGTGGAGGAGAAGCTTTGAAGTCCAGAAGGTATCCCTGAGATATGATCTCCAACGCCCAGGGATTCTGGACATCTCTTGCCCAAGCCTGGGCGAAGAGAGAGAGTCTGCCCCCCACTAGATCCGTTTCCGGATAGGGGGCCCTTCCTTCATGCTGTCTTAGGGGCAGAAGTAGGCTTTCTGGCCTGCTTGCCCTTGTTCCAGGATTGGTTGCTTTTCCAACCCTGTCTGTAACGAGCAGTATTTCCTTCCTGTTTTGGAGCAGAGGAAGTTGATGCTGCTCCTGCCTTGAAGTTACGAAAGGCACGAAAATTAGACTGTTTGGCCTTTGATTTGGCCCTATCCTGAGGAAGGGAGTGACCCTTACCTCCCGTAATGTCAGCAATAATTTCTTTCAAACCGGGCCCGAATAAGGTTTGCCCTTTGAAAGGAATATTAAGCAATTTAGATTTAGAAGTCACATCTGCTGACCAGGATTTAAGCCATAGCGCTCTGCACGCCTGGATGGCAAACCCGGAGTTCTTAGCCGTTAGTTTGGTTAAGTGCACAACGGCGTCCGAAACAAATGCATTAGCTAGCTTAAGTGCTTTAAGCTTGTTCATGATCTCATCCAATGGTGCTGTGCGAATGGCCTCTTCTAGAGACTCAAACCTGAAAGCCGCCGCAGCAGTGACGGGCGCAATGCATGCAAGGGGCTGTAATATAAAACCTTGTTGAACAAACATTTTCTTAGGGTAACCTTCTAATTTTTTATCCATTGGATCTGAGAAAGCACAACTATCCTCCACCGGGATAGTGGTGCGTTTAGCTAAAGTAGAAACTGCTCCCTCCACCTTAGGGACCGTCTGCCATAAGTCTCGTGTGGTAGCGTCTATTGGGAACATTTTTCTAAATATCGGAGGAGGTGAAAAGGGCACACCGGGTCTATCCCACTCCTTGATAATAATCTCTGTAAGCCTTTTAGGTATAGGAAAAACGTCAGTACACACCGGCACAGCATAGTATTTATCCAGCCTACATAACTTCTCTGGGATCGCGACCGTGTCACAATCATTCAGAGCCGCTAACAACTCCCCTAGCAATACGCGGAGGTTCTCAAGCTTAAATTTAAAATTTGAAATTTCTGAATCCGGTCTCCCTGGATCAGATCCGTCACCCACAGAATGAAGCTCTCCGTCCTCATGTTCTGCAAATTGTGACGCAGTATCGGACATGGCTCTCGTGTCATCAGCGCGCTCTGTCCTTAACCCAGAGCTATCGCGCTTGCCTCTTAACTCAGGCATATTAGATAATACTTCTTTCATAACATTAGCCATATCTTGTAAAGTGATTTGTAAGGGCCTTGATGTACTTGGCGCCACAACATCACGCACCTCCTGAGCGGGAGGCGCAGGTACTGACACGTGAGGAGAGTTAGGCGGCATAACTTCCCCCTCGATGTCTGGTGATAATTTCTTTACCGGTAAAGACTGACCTTTATTTAAGGTAATATCAATACAATTGGTACACATATTTCTATTGGGCTCCACATTGGCTTTTAAACATAATGAACAAGCAGATTCATCTGTATCAGACATGTTTAAACAGACTAGCAATGAGGCTAGCAAGCTTGGAAATTACTTTCAGAAAATTTTCCAGCAATGTAAAAAACGCTGCTGCGGTTTTAAAACACAAAAAGACAATTACAGTTGAAATAACAATGAACAAATTCAGTTATAGCAACCAAATTTTACATTAAATGTATGAAATCAGCAGAGGATTGCACCCAGTAGTAAAGGATGATTAACCCCTTAATACCCAAAAAACGGATAAACAATTAACAGTTAACGTTTTTATCACAGTCAAACACACTGTCACAGGTCTGCTGTGACTGATTACCTCCCTCAAATATAAATTTTGAAGACCCCTGAGCTCTCCGGAGACGTCCTGGATCAAGGAGGAAGAAACAGGAAGACTATGATTGAATTTTAACTCCGCAACAAGGCGCCAACAAAAAGCCCCTCCCAGTCATATTACACAGTGGGAGACCAGCTATAACGGTTTCTATGCAGAAATATACGTTAGCCATGTGGAAAAAAACATGCCCAAAGAGATTTATCACCAAGTACCTCACAAAACGATTAACATGCCAGTAAACATTTTAAAAAACAACATTTCCTATGTTGAGTAAAGTTATCACTAAGCCTGCTACCAGTCGCTTCTACTGCAGTTAAGGCTCATACATTATTACAGTATTACCAGTATTTTTTCAGTCAAATTCTATTCCCTAGAAAATAACTCTACTGCGCATACATTTACCAGCCTGATACCAGTCGCTACTACTGCATTTTAAGCTGTACTTACATCATATGGGTATCGGCAGTGTTTTCTTAGTCAATTCCATTCCTAGAAAATATTTTACTGCACATACCTCATTTGCAGGGGACCCCGCATGCTATTCCCTTTTCTGAAGTTACCCCACTCCTCAGAATGTGCAAGAACAGCCAGTGGATCTTAGTTACGTCTGCTAAGATCATAGAAAACGCAGGCAGATTCTTCTTCCAATACTGCCTGAGAGAAAAAACAGCACGCTCCGGTGCCATTTAAAATAACAAACTTTTGATTGAAGAATAACTAAGTAAAAAACTCCTAACTCCTCTCACGACCTCCTTCTTTGTTGAGTGTTGCAAGAGAATGACTGGGTATGACATGTGAGGGGAGGAGCTATATAGCAGCTCTGCTTGGGTGATCCTCTTGCAACTTCCTGTTGGGAAGGAGAATATATCCCATAAGTAATGGATGACCCGTGGACTGACTACACTTAACAAGAGAAATCTTCATTGATAGAGAATCTATTATGGTTCCCAAGAAAGTTACCCTTGTATGTGGAACTAAGGAGCTCTTATCCAAATTTACCTTCCATCCGTGAGACCATAGGAAAGATAACAACATTTCCGTGTGGGACCTTGCTTGTTGAAAGGATGGCGCCTGGACCAGGATGTCGTCCAAATAGGGCGCCACTGCAATGCCCCGTAATCGGAGCACCACCAACAGGGATCCCAGAACCTTTGAGAAAATTCTGGGAGCTGTGGCAAGGCTGAAAGGAAAAGCCACGAATTGGAAGTGTTTGTCTAGAAATGCAAAACTTAGAAACTTGTGATGATCCCTGTGAATGGGAACATGCAGGTACGCATCCTTTAAATCCACCACTGTCCTAAATTGACCCTCTTGGACCAAAGGAAGAATGGAACGAATAGTTTCCATCTTGAAGGACGGTACTCTGAGGAATTTGTTTAGACTCTTGAGATCTAAAATTGGTCTGAAGGTTCCCTCCTTTTTGGGAACCACAAACAGATTGGAATAAAATCCTAAATAACATAAAAATATTAAATCGGATGCGCCTAACAAGTAATAAAAATAAATCTTATTAATACAACAATATGTACACCTATTTGTGGTGTAAAATTGTATATACACTGTAAAACCAGATATGTGTTATCCAAGTGGGTGTTAATGTTCCAGTGTATAAGTTACAGTGATAAAATAAATTGTGATATCAACAGTGATATAAAAGGTGATATATAACACCTATGTGAAACCATCAATCCCTAAATCAAAATCCTAAACAAACAAACAAATGTAAAACTGTCAATTACAGTGTTGATAACAGAACAATGTTCAATTAGTGTTATGCATAAGAAAAAACACTTATCAGTCCGATTGACGAATCCTCAGATCAGTCTGATGTCTCACAGACAAGGAATAAAATGTGTATATGACAATTAATTTATGAAAAAGATTGTGGCAAGTTGCTTCTCCTGGAATTCGTTGGAAGTCACTCCTATAGATGTAGAGATGAAATAAAGAGAGAAGGCGCCACCATAGTGCAGGGTCAAAGATATTGAATACTCTCCCCACTCCAAAAGCCCGTACTTACAGGAATCCAAAGCACTAATAAAGTGCTATATGCGTAGTCTGGGTTCTCACAGTCACCCAGCTGACTGCTCCAAGGTGTATTTGTACAGCTCCTCCGGTTCCTCTGGAACAACTTTCCTCTGTATCCAACCAGGTTGGGAGTATGGAGTTAGGTATGGCCGCAAACTCCTCTGTATGTCAGTGTAATATATCTGACAAATACATGTGCGGTATATGTAAAGATATTAATATAACCACAATTACCTCTGTAAGTCAGTGTATTCTGACAAACACAAATGCGGTATATAAATGATAAAAACTAAATATAAAAACAGCTTTGCTGTTGTGCTCTTTGCCGCCTCCTGCTGGGCAGGAGTGATTTTCCAAATAGTAATTAGATGATCCGTGGACTCATCGTGTCATTAGAAAGAAATACAATCAGTAGGGAAGAAGCACCACACAAAGGACAGATCTAAGCGCAGTTGATGTTAAAACACGTATTTCAATTAAAAAATAACAAATGCACCTAGGGGGGCGGAGCTGCGCCGTGCTGGAACATGGCAGCAGAGTGAGAGAGCTCCGTTGCTGTCAGCCCATCAGAGTGCTTATACGAATGAATCTGGGGACAGAAAAGCTGTAAATTGAGAGCAGAGACACTGTGGGACATACCCGGCTAATATTGTGGCAGCAGAATCAGAGAAATCACAGCCTACTAGCAATCAGGAGTGAAGAGGTACGGGACAGCGGGCGCCATATTGCCACAGCGCGCCTTAGTAAGATCGTGACAAGACCCGACGGAGATCTTAAAGCTGCCTCTCGGAACTGCTTGCCGATACCTCAGACCCACAGCTGATTCTGCAAGGAGAGGTGCATGAAGGAGGAAGATCTAAGGGGCAGTCAAGTTGCAGCGAGAGCGGTGTTACGAGGCCTACTCATCGTGTACGCAAAGGTACCCGGGGACATTGCCAAAGGGGAAACCCCTAATTATATATTAGATTTATACATCTGAGACAGTGAGGAGCCCAGTGGGGTATCGGGACTAATACCACAAATAACCAGATCCACAAATCAATGCAGCTATACTTACAAACCACAAAAACAATCGACCCCCCACGTGAGTGCTGCCTATACTGTATAACAGTGATTTTTAACCTTTTTTTTTGCCGTGGCACACTTTTTTACATTAAAAAATCCTGTGGCACACCACCATCCCAAAATTTTAAAAAAATCACACATTGTAGCCTAATACAGCATATATATATACACATACACACAAACACACACATAATGTATGTATTGTGCTGTTATGTCATGCCTCCTACAAACTACCCCTGCACTGGGAGTAAAAAACAAGCAAAGTTTAAAAAATATGTCACACTGTTGTCAGTCTGCCGTGGCACACCTGAGGATCTCTCACGGCACACTGGTTGAAAAACACTGCTGTATAACACCCATATCTACTTGCCAATCATACTAGAGGCTAAATCAAAGGCCCTGAAAGCTTAACATATAAGCTCCCGTACTTATACTATCATCACCCTCCGGAATAGACCCCATTATAACGGGCAAGGATAGCATTAAAAGACCAGGCCTCTCCATCACCCACGTGGCGCACCTCAAACCACGATAACACTCGCATAGAGGAAGCGGCAACAGCATACGGACACAGGCCATTCCCCTATATGTATTAAAGATTAGCTGTCACGAAAGTAAGGAACAAGAGAACTGGGAGACTGTAAATAAAATAGGACACAGCCTATGTTTCCTGTGGTTCAACTTGGCCAGTGAACTGAGACTAGATTATTGATAACGCAGATCATAGAAGTAGCTCCCAGTTTATGGGGAAACCCAACTCAGCTTTGCAAGAGGAAATATTGATTCACAGCATCATGGCTTCCAGAAAAAATAATAACAAACCAGAAAAACAAAATAAACCTCCTGCCCTGACCCCTTCGGTCTCCACCTTCTTTCATGCGCAAGAAGGCCACATCATAGAATCACAACAAACACAGGAGACTAATTCACCTAGCATCCCCTCAGAGTGTTCTGAAAATCAGAGAGAATCGCTGCTTTCTATTCAATCACAGATTGCAAGCTTACCCTCCAAAACAGATATTGAGTCACTCAAGACTTTTATTAAAGAAGAAATAAGAGATCTTAAGAAAGACTTGAACGAGATGGGGGCTAGGCTTGAATACCTGGAAGATGGCCAAGATAATCTAAACAACTTAGTTAGCTCAAACATACAGCATCTGTCGATACAGGACTCCATTATACAGTCCTTGCAAGATAAGCTAGAGGATTTAGACAACAGGGGGAGAAGGAACAATTTAAGAATCAGAGGCATTCCAGAAGAGATCCCCCAAGAACATCTAAAATCCTATGTTAAAGAACTGTTTCAGTTTTTACTACCCAGGTCTAATCCACTCGCCTCAGAAGATATTGAAAGGATTCATAGGGCCTTGAGGCCTCCTCAAAAGCCCCCGGCACCACCCAGAGATGTCATCCTTCGACTGCTTAAGTTCACCTCAAGAGAAGAAATATGGCAGGCGGCCAGAACTAGGCAGACTATATCTTTCCACAATCATTCCTTACAGATTTTTCAGGACTTATGCCCTCAAACCATTCAGCGGCGGAAAGAGGTCCGCTTCATTACCACAAAACTTCAGGAGAACAATATCAGATACAGATGGGGCTACCCATTCAGCCTTATTATCCATCACGATGGACCTCAAATAATTTACAAAAGCTATAACGACCTGGACACTCTAACCAAGAAGCTTAACATTACATTTGAGGTTCCATCGGAAAAAGTTCTGGACATTCCATCAACACAGGAAGACAGACGGGGAGACCGTCCTAAAGAACAACGACCTACTTGGTCGAAAGTCCCAGCAAAAAGACTTAAAACTGGTCCAAATCCCCCTAAAGAGGGGATATGAGTAAATCCCTTTTGGACTATGAATGCAAATGTGACATGTCTAATCTAACCCACTTTGTCTTAGGCATTGTTTGTTTTGTCTAGAAATACTTGATTGTTCTTTTAGGTGTCATAGATTAATGATGCTCTACCTGAGCTCCCCTGGTGATGGGTAAGTTATAATTTTATCCAGATTTACCACTGTTTGAAAATTTAAGCAAACTTTATCTCCTGTTTTGATATTCTACCCTACTATTTACATTATACATTCTCGCATAGGTTATACTTTCTAAATCCCCAGTTTTATATAAAAGTTGAAAATTAGACTTGCTAAACTCTGATGGCAAACTGACACCATTCGTCCCCCTAGCAAATGGTGTATCGGTTGTCAAACAATTACACTTTAGGAAAAGGTTTTTTCTCAGAATTGAAATTGTGTGTTTTCAAAATTACAGTTCTAAATTCTACAGGAATGGTTAAAAGTAATCCTCAACTTATATTTGTACTTGCAGGTTGTTGTTTTTTTTGTTTCATAGATATTGAAGCTCCACAGAATGGCTTACTCTTTTCTCATGTCAGTTGGTTTAAAGTCACATCATCCGGTAGGAAAGATACTGGTGTAAGGTATGTCACGCCCTGGGCCTCCTGTAACCTACATTCTGCACTCTCCACCCATCTACATTCACAATGACAGACGACTCAAAGCAGGTTAGGATAGTCTCTCATAATGTAAAAGGATTGAATTCCCCCCAGAAAAGATCCATGGCGCTCAGGGAATATAGGCGACTCCATTGCGACATAGTACTAATACAAGAGACTCATTTTAAAAGAGGAAAGGAGCCTATTCTATCTCTCCGTAAATTTGGGCAAGTGTATTTAGCATCGAATTCCACTAAACATAACGGGGTGGGTATCATTGTTAAAAAAAATATTCCTTTTTGCCCTTTGAAGGTACTCAAGGATAGGGATGGGAGGTTCATCATACTGATAGGTAAGCTTTACAATAAAGTTATCACGATTGCTAACCTATACGCCCCTAACACTGCCACACCACAATTCTTTCATACCCTTAGAAATTCTGTCTTAGATAACGCAAAGGGAAGTCTAATATTGGGTGGTGACTTCAATTTAGCTATGGAACCTGACATAGACTGCTCCAGGGGGGTTTCCTCAGTTCCTCAGAAAATATTGAGATCGATTAAATCTCACCTTGCCAACCTAGCTGTACACAATGCATGGAGACTGTCTCATCCCTCTACAAAGGATTACACATTTTACTCCCACCCCCATAGTCTACACGAGGATAGACTACATCTTTATAGATGTAACCAGCCTGGCACTAGTTAAACATTCAGATATCTTCCCGATAACTTGGTCAGACCATGCCATGATTAGCTGTTCCCTTAAATGGCCTACCTCACAAAGACCCGATAGATCTTGGAAACTTGATGAGACTCTCTTGAAAGACCCAATTATACACACACAGATCCTTAACTCTTTAATAAATTATTTTAATGTAAACTGCACACCAGACATAGATACTCACTGTTTATGGGAAGCACACAAGTGCGTAATTAGGGGGGAACTCATTGCATTAAAAGCAGCTAGGAATAGACAAAGAACACTTCATTTGAGCTCCCTACTAGAAGAATTGGGAAAACTACAAGACATTCATAAAAAATTCCCGGGTAACCTTTCCCTCCTTACCAGCATACAACATAAAAGAGACCAACTTAATCTGCTCCTTGGTCAAGAAACCAAACGAGCAGCACTATTTCTTAAAAAAACATTTTATGAGGGCTATAACAAACAAGGCAAATTACTAGCTAGGCTATTGAGACAACGTACTAATAAGCGTCACATTATGACAGTAAAAGATCAGGGAGGGGGGACTTGGTCGACATCAAGAGACATTGCGGACCAATTTAAACAATACTACGAAAGGCTATATAATCTAGAGGGTGACGGCCTTTCTGCCACCGAACAGGACATATCCACTTACCTGTCCCGATTACACCTTCCCTCTATTACGTCAGAGCAACAGACAGAGCTCGACTTGCCCATTACCCTCAAAGAAGTTAAGGAAGCCATAACAACTTTCCCAGCAGGAAAGGCTCCGGGTCCGGATGGGTTTGGAAACCTTTATTACACCACATACAGAGATACTCTAGCCCCTCATCTGTTGTCCTATTTTCAGGATATAGATAACAGTAAGCCCTTTCCCCCCTTGGCCTTACAAGCTCACATCACAGTCATCCCGAAACCGGGCAAATCGACAGACCAAATACCCAACTACCGACCAATATCGCTATTAAACTGTGATGTTAAAATTTACGCGAAAATCCTGGCAACTAGATTAAATCGGATTCTTCCTTCCATAATTCACCAGGTTGGTTTTATACCAAATAGAGAGGCCAAGGACAACACAGTCCGTAATATGCATTTAATATCGCACGCAAAAGCTGGGGGCCTTCACGCGGTGTGGCTTTCCACAGATGCGGAGAAGGCCTTCGACCGCGTCAGTTGGCTATTCCTCAAGATGACTCTAAAGTCATTTGGAATAGGAGATGTAACGTTACAGCGAATTTTTGCCCTATATTCGAAACCTAGTGCTAGGATAACATTAAATGGCATTCTTTCACAACCCCTCCAGATAACCAATGGCACTCGCCCGGGATGCCCCCTTTCCCCCTTATTGTTTGTCTGCTTGCTGGAAGCCCTAGCTACAAGTATTAGACTCAATAGAGATATCACAGGGATAACTCTTGGAGGGCGGGAATATAAACTCTCATTATTTGCCGACGATATCCTGTTTTCCCTCACGAATCCAGACTTATCACTGCCTCCTCTGCTGGAGGAACTAAATATGTTCAATAAACTTACCAACTTCTTAATCAACTATACTAAATCGGAGATCCTTGGAATCTCCCTCCCAGAACAAATGAAAATCAGACTCTCGCAAAATTGCCCGTTTAAATGGTGTCTGGGCTCTATAAAATACCTAGGTATTCAGCTAGCGGAAGACATGGAGAGGATCTATAAATTAAACTATATCCAGATCCGGGAAGCCCTAATTAGAGACCTTTCCTCGTGGAACTCTAGGCGACTAACTTGGATAGGAAGGATTAATACTATTAAAATGAATGCCTTTCCAAGATTATTATACATCATGCAGACCCTCCCCATACCACTTCCACCCAGATATATTACTCGGATACAGCAACTTTTTCACTCCTTTATCTGGAGGGGAAAGCAACCGAGAATCAACAAAAAGACAATGTTGCGCTCCAGGAACCAGGGAGGGATGGGAGTTCCAGACATAGAACTTTATAGAACTGCTATATTTTTACAACGCATACTTGACTGGAGGGTTCATAAAACAGAGAAAAGATGGGTAGAGATAGAACAAAATTTAAACCCAGGAACACCACTTTCGGCCATATGCTGGCATCCCAACCATCATGCTATGGTTAAAAACATTATTAATCCTATAACCAAAGAGACACTGAGACAGTGGAACATAGCAAATAAATTAAACCCATTTCTCTCATCTTGTCCTTCCCCATTGACTTCACTGATACATAACAATGAGTTTTCACTCACTAACCTAGTGGGAGTTCAAGGACTGGACGAGGACACTAGTGACATAGAAGTACGTCAGGTGACGGAACATGACCAAATACTGCCCCAAAACCAGCTACAAGAGCAAGGATTTACAGTGTTCCAGGGTTGGTTTCATTACAGGCGAACACGCCATTACATACTGACCCATACGAATAGCAATAACATGTTGAGAGCCCTTACGAACCTAGAGAAATTATACACAGCACAACACCCAAAGAGACACACTCTGTCCAGGATTTATTCTATTTTGACACAGCCCCCTCCAGGTAATCTTCCCCCATCAATTGAGTCCTGGGAGAGGGAATTGGGAATTATAATACTCCCCCACATTGCAGTTGATATTTTTAGAAACACCAAGTCCTCTTCCTCCTCAGCTTACTTAGTAGAACTTAACTACAAAATACTTCATAACTGGTACCTCACCCCTAGACGCCTACATAGGTTATATCCCTCACTACCAGATAGATGTTGGAGGTGCGGACACATAGGCAGCGGCATGGGGCACATGTGGTGGTGGTGTAATGCAATTAACCAGCTATGGAGGCTCTGTATTGGGGAAATGGAGAAAGTCCTGAACTGCGTTCTACCCTTAGACCCCCTAATCTTCCTACTCAATAAATTTAGGAAATTGACATCTAAAGCACATCACATATTGTTCCAAATAATGAGAAACGGTGTGAAATCTATTATAGCTAAACAATGGAAAGCACAATCACCCCCAGATCTCCAGAGGTGGAGAGGCAGAGTCTCGGAGTTAATAGAATTAGAGGAATTCGGCTCCTATAAAAACAACACTAGGGACCCATACATAGAAGCCCAAGCCCTTTGGGACCACTATCTATCAGAGATAAAGAATTGAGGTCCAGGGCGGACATGCAGCAGTAGAGTTGGCCTTAGGTGAATCATTTTTGGAAAAGAGCTAGATATACTTTATAAATTTTGAGAGAGTTTTCATACTACTGTTTATAATGTGTTTAATGTTATGCAAGTACCTACAATAATACGCAATTCCTGAAGAGTTCTGTAGACACAATTTAGTTTACTTCACTACCATAAGCTTTGAGAATAACTTGTGAATTGGCTGAACGCCATTTATTTTATTTATTGCAATACAGCATATTGGATTCTGTTATTTTTCTTATTCACTATGTACTTCCCTTGCTTGAACCAGTGTTTTGTGTTTGTAACTTATATGACATATTCTCAATAAAAAAGAATTTTGATTAAAAATAACAAATGCACCTTACTTAAAGCTGAGGAACACTTATATTGCACATCGATATAATACCGGCTAGCATTAAAAAAAACAAAGACCAAAACAAAAAATAAAATTTATGCTTAACTTATAAATTTATTTTTTTGCAGATATGGTGAGTCCACGGCTTGAGTAATTACTGTTGGGAATATCACTCCTTGCCAGCAGGAGGAGGCAAAGAGCACCACAGTCATTCGACTGAAGCGAAATGGAGAAAAAGGAGTAACACAAGGTCTAGAGGTGCCTGAGGTTATAGTAAAAAGAACAACTGTCTTAAAATAAAGGGTGGGGCCGTGGACTTACCACCATATGCGGAAATAAATAAATTTATCAGGTAAGTATAAATTTTGTTTTTCTTTCCTAAGATATGGTGAGTCCACGGCTTGAGTATTTACTATTGGGAACCAATACCCAAGCTAGAGGACACGGATAAATAGGGAGAAACAAGACAGGCAGTTCTAAACAGAAGGCACCACCGCTTGAATAACCTTTCTCCCAAAAGAAGCCTCAGCTAAGGCAAAAATATAAATTTGTAAAATTTGTAAAAAAGTATGTAGAGAAGACCAAGTTGCAGCCTTGCAAATTTGTTCCACAGAAGCTTTATTTTTGAAAGGCCAAGAAGAGGAAACAGCTCTTGTGGAATGAGCCGTAAGTCTCTCAGGAGGCTGCTGTCCAGCAGTCTCATATGCCAAATGAATTATACTTTGTAACCAAAAAGAAAGAGTAGTAGCAATAGCTTTCTGACCTTTACGTTTCCCAGAAAAACAGACAAATAGGGTAGAGGACTGGCGAAAATCCTTAGTCGCCTGTAAGTAGAATTTAAGAGCACATACAACATCCAAATTGTGTAACAAACGTTCTTTGCAAGAAGAAGGATTAGGACACAGAGAGGGAACAACCATTTCCTGATTAATATTTCTATTAGAAACAACCTTAGGAAGGAAACCTAGCTTAGTACGAAGAACTGCCTTATCGGCATGAAAAATAAGATAAGGGGAATCACACTGCAGAGCTGAGAGTTCCGAGACTCTTCAAGCAGAAGAGATAGCAACAAGAAACAACTTAATGTCTATAGAATGCAACGGTTCAAATGGAGCCAGCTGTAAAACTTTAAGAACAAGGTTAAGGCTTCAAGGAGGAGCAATAGACTTAAAGACAGGCCTGATTTTGACCAAGGCTTGACAAAAAGATTGCACATCCGCCAAACTTTTATGTAGTAAAACTGATAAAGCAGAAATCTGACCCTTCAGGCTACTGACTGACAATCCCTTCTCCAGGCCTTCCTGAAGAAAAGATAAAATTCTAGGAATTATAATTCTACTCCAAGAGTAGCCCTTGGATTCACATCAATAAAGATATTCACGCCATATCTTATGGTAAATCTTTCTAGTAACAGGCTTGCAAGCCTGAATCATGGTCTCAATGACCGACTCAGAAAATCCACGCTTAGACAGAATCAAGCGTTCAATCTCCAAGCAGTCAGCTTCAGAGAAACGAGATTTGGATGAAGGAAGAGACCTTGAATTAGGAGGTCCTTCCTCAGAGGTAGTCTCCAAGGTGGAAGAGATGACATCTTCACTAGGTCTGCAAACCAGATCCTGCGAGGCCATGCAGGGGCTATTAGAATCACTGACACACTCTCCTGTTTGATATGAGCAATGACTTGTGGTTGGAAAGCTAATGGAGGAAACAGGTATAGCAACCTAAAAACCCAAGGAACCACCAGAGCATCTATCAGAACGGCCTGCGGATCTCTTGACCTTGAACTGTACCTTGGAAGATTGGCGATCTGATGGGACACCATCAGATCTAACTCAGGCACCCCCCCATTTGAGGACTAAGCTGGAAAACAACCCTGGATAGAGTTCCCACTCCCCGGGATAAAAAGTCTGTCTGCTCAGAAAATCCGCTTCCCAGTTGTCTACTTGTTGACTTTAGTGGAAAAGTCTGCAGACCAGGATTTAAACCATAACGCCCTGCGGGCTAGGACAGCGAAACTAGAAGTTTTAGTTCCTAGTCTAACAACCTGTAAAATGGATTCTGCAATAAAGGAATTGGCCAACGTAAGAGTGGAAATGGCCCCTTCAACTTTGGGTACAGTATACCAAGGGTCTTTAATGGAGTTCTCAACACGAAACATTTTCTTAAAAATGGGAGATGGGAAAAAGACACCCCTGGTTTCTCCCATTCCTGTGAGATAATCTCCCTAGCACAGTCCGGCACAGGAAAAACCTCCGAAGTCTGAATCTGAGATTTCACCCTCAGAAAGTACTGATGTATCTTCCTCATCAGACTTATGAGAAAGGGCAACTTGGGAAGCAGAACTATGGACAGGCACCTTACTTTCTGAATTTCTAGATTTCCTCTTGCGTTTTCCCTGTAATCTAGGAATGGCAGCTAATGCCGCAGATATCGCTGAAGATACTGCAAATGGTGTGTGGAGATATTATATCTGACTCAATTTGATGATCAACGTATACATAATTAACCATAGGTTTTTAACCAGGATCGTTAACACTGATACAATTAACGTTAACATTTGACATCATTCATAACCGCTATTGGATTTGATGTGCATTTACATCTGATGTGCATTTACATCTGTTTTTTATATATATCTTTTAAGGAATTGTCTCTGTATTGACCTCAATTGTCTCTGTATTGACCTCAATGTTTTTAACCTGTATAACAAGGTAAAGAATCTTACAAGCTGCATATCTATAGCGATTGTATATACAGGGAGTGCAGAATTATTAGGCAAGTTGTATTTTTGAGGATTAATTTTATTATTGAACAACAACCATGTTCTCAATGAACCCAAAAAACTCATTAATATCAAAGCTGAATAGTTTTGGAAGTAGTTTTTAGTTTGTTTTTAGTTTTAGCTATTTTAGGGGGATATCTGTGTGTGCAGGTGACTATTACTGTGCATAATTATTAGGCAACTTAACAAAAAACAAATATATACCCATTTCAATTATTTATTTTTACCAGTGAAACCAATATAACATCTCAACATTCACAAATATACATTTCTGACATTCAAAAACAAAACAAAAACAAATCAGTGACCAATATAGCCACCTTTCTTTGCAAGGACACTCAAAAGCCTGCCATCCATGGATTCTGTCAGTGTTTTGATCTGTTCACCATCAACATTGTGTGCAGCAGCAACCACAGCCTCCCAGACACTGTTCAGAGAGGTGTACTGTTTTCCCTCCTTGTAAATCTCACATTTGATGATGGACCACAGGTTCTCAATGGGGTTCAGATCAGGTGAACAAGGAGGCCATGTCATTAGATTTTCTTCTTTTATACCCTTTCTTGCCAGCCACGCTGTGGAGTACTTGGACGCGTGTGATGGAGCATTGTCCTGCATGAAAATCATGTTTTTCTTGAAGGATGCAGACTTCTTCCTGTACCACTGCTTGAAGAAGGTGTCTTCCAGAAACTGGCAGTAGGACTGGGAGTTGAGCTTGACTCCATCCTCAACCCGAAAAGGCCCCACAAGCTCATCTTTGATGATACCAGCCCAAACCAGTACTCCACCTCCACCTTGCTGGCGTCTGAGTCGGACTGGAGCTCTCTGCCCTTTACCAATCCAGCCACGGGCCCATCCATCTGGCCCATAAAGACTCACTCTCATTTCATCAGTCCATAAAACCTTAGAAAAATCAGTCTTGAGATATTTCTTGGCCCAGTCTTGACGTTTCAGCTTGTGTGTCTTGTTCAGTGGTGGTCGTCTTTCAGCCTTTCTTACCTTGGCCATGTCTCTGAGTATTGCACACCTTGTGCTTTTGGGCACTCCAGTGATGTTGCAGCTCTGAAATATGGCCAAACTGGTGGCAAGTGGCATCTTGGCAGCTGCACGCTTGACTTTTCTCAGTTCATGGGCAGTTATTTTGCGCCTTGGTTTTTCCACACGCTTCTTGCGACCCTGTTGACTATTTTGAATGAAACGCTTGATTGTTCGATGATCACGCTTCAGAAGCTTTGCAATTTTAAGAGTGCTGCATCCCTCTGCAAGATATCTCACTATTTTTTACTTTTCTGAGCCTGTCAAGTCCTTCTTTTGACCCATTTTGCCAAAGGAAAGGAAGTTGCCTAATAATTATGCACACCTGATATAGGGTGTTGATGTCATTAGACCACACCCCTTCTCATTACAGAGATGCACATCACCTAATATGCTTAATTGGTAGTAGGCTTTCAAGCCTATACAGCTTGGAGTAAGACAACATGCATAAAGAGGATGATGTGGTCAAAATATTCATTTTCCTAATAATTCTGCACTCCCTGTACAATACAATCACTAGTAAAATTGCTACTATTAATGTGTTTTAGGAAAATGTGTTTTAGGAGATAAGTCATTCATAATATTTCAGAGTCAATGTGCCAGTCGCTGACCTTTAAGAAATATTTGGCGAGTACAACGCAACTGCTATTTTGAATTTTATGAGTACAACGAAACTGCTATTTTGAATTTTATGATTTTCTTTTTTATGGTTACTAATAAGTCCATGTATAAACATCTTTTTAGTAAAAACAGAATTTATGTTTACCTGATAAATTACTTTCTCCAACGGTGTGTCCGGTCCACGGCGTCATCCTTACTTGTGGGATATTCTCTTCCCCAACAGGAAATGGCAAAGAGCCCAGCAAAGCTGGTCACATGATCCCTCCTAGGCTCCGCCTACCCCAGTCATTCGACCGACGTTAAGGAGGAATATTTGCATAGGAGAAACTATATCATACCGTGGTGACTGTAGTTAAAGAAAATAAAGTATCAGACCTGATTAAAAAACCAGGGCGGGCCGTGGACCGGACACACCGTTGGAGAAAGTAATTTATCAGGTAAACATAAATTCTGTTTTCTCCAACATAGGTGTGTCCGGTCCACGGCGTCATCCTTACTTGTGGGAACCAATACCAAAGCTTTAGGACACGGATGATGGGAGGGAGCAAATCAGGTCACCTAGATGGAAGGCACCACGGCTTGCAAAACCTTTCTCCCAAAAATAGCCTCAGAAGAAGCAAAAGTATCAAACTTGTAAAATTTGGTAAAAGTGTGCAGTGAAGACCAAGTCGCTGCCCTACATATCTGATCAACAGAAGCCTCGTTCTTGAAGGCCCATGTGGAAGCCACAGCCCTAGTGGAATGAGCTGTGATTCTTTCGGGAGGCTGCCGTCCGGCAGTCTCGTAAGCCAATCTGATGATGCTTTTAATCCAAAAAGAGAGAGAGGTAGAAGTTGCTTTTTGACCTCTCCTTTTACCGGAATAAACAACAAACAAGGAAGATGTTTGTCTAAAATCCTTTGTAGCGTCTAAATAGAATTTTAGAGCGCGAACAACATCCAAATTGTGCAACAAACGTTCCTTCTTTGAAACTGGTTTCGGGCACAGAGAAGGTACGATAATCTCCTGGTTAATGTTTTTGTTAGAAACAACTTTTGGAAGAAAACCAGGTTTAGTACGTAAAACCACCTTATCTGCATGGAACACCAGATAAGGAGGAGAACACTGCAGAGCAGATAATTCTGAAACTCTTCTAGCAGAAGAAATTGCAACCAAAAACAAAACTTTCCAAGATAATAACTTAATATCAACGGAATGTAAGGGTTCAAACGGAACCCCCTGAAGAACTGAAAGAACTAAGTTGAGACTCCAAGGAGGAGTCAAAGGTTTGTAAACAGGCTTGATTCTAACCAGAGCCTGAACAAAGGCTTGAACATCTGGCACAGCTGCCAGCTTTTTGTGAAGTAACACAGACAAGGCAGAAATCTGTCCCTTCAGGGAACTTGCAGATAATCCTTTTTCCAATCCTTCTTGAAGGAAGGATAGAATCTTAGGAATCTTAACCTTGTCCCAAGGGAATCCTTTAGATTCACACCAACAGATATATTTTTTCCAAATTTTGTGGTAAATCTTTCTAGTTACAGGCTTTCTGGCCTGAACAAGAGTATCGATAACAGAATCTGAGAACCCTCGCTTCGATAAGATCAAGCGTTCAATCTCCAAGCAGTCAGCTGGAGTGAGACCAGATTCGGATGTTCGAACGGACCTTGAACAAGAAGGTCTCGTCTCAAAGGTAGCTTCCATGGTGGAGCCGATGACATATTCACCAGATCTGCATACCAAGTCCTGCGTGGCCACGCAGGAGCTATCAAGATCACCGACGCCCTCTCCTGATTGATCCTGGCTACCAGCCTGGGGATGAGAGGAAACGGCGGGAATACATAAGCTAGTTTGAAGGTCCAAGGTGCTACTAGTGCATCCACTAGAGCCGCCTTGGGATCCCTGGATCTGGACCCGTAGCAAGGAACTTTGCAGTTCTGACGAGAGGCCATCAGATCCATGTCTGGAATGCCCCACAGTTGAGTGATTTGGACAAAGATTTCCGGATGGAGTTCCCACTCCCCCGGATGCAATGTCTGACGACTCAGAAAATCCGCTTCCCAATTTTCCACTCCTGGGATGTGGATTGCAGACAGGTGGCAGGAGTGAGACTCC
This sequence comes from Bombina bombina, assembly GCF_027579735.1. Classification (NCBI taxonomy): domain Eukaryota; kingdom Metazoa; phylum Chordata; class Amphibia; order Anura; family Bombinatoridae; genus Bombina; species Bombina bombina. The sequence continues at coordinate 553,160,825 of NC_069500.1, forward strand.
GCCCATTGAATGATTTTGGTCACTTCTTCCATCGCCAGGGAACTCCTTGTTCCCCCCTGATGGTTGATGTACGCAACAGTTGTCATGTTGTCTGATTGAAACCGTATGAACTTGGCCCTCGCTAGCTGAGGCCAAGCCTTGAGAGCATTGAATATCGCTCTCAGTTCCAGAATATTTATCGGTAGAAGAGATTCTTCCCGAGACCAAAGACCCTGAGCTTTCAGGGATCCCCAGACCGCGCCCCAGCCCATCAGACTGGCGTCGGTCGTGACAATGACCCACTCTGGTCTGCGGAAGGTCATCCCTAGTGACAGGTTGTCCAGGGACAGCCACCAACGGAGTGAGTCTCTGGTCCTCTGATTTACTTGTATCCTCGGAGACAAGTCTGTATAGTCCCCATTCCACTGACTGAGCATGCACAGTTGTAATGGTCTTAGATGAATGCGCGCAAAAGGAACTATGTCCATTGCCGCTACCATCAAACCTATCACTTCCATGCACTGCGCTATGGAAGGAAGAGGAACGGAATGAAGTATCCGACAAGAGTCTAGAAGTCTTGTTTTTCTGGCCTCTGTCAGAAAAATCCTCATTTCTAAGGAGTCTATTATTGTTCCCAAGAAGGGAACCCTTGTCGACGGAGATAGAGAACTCTTTTCCACGTTCACTTTCCATCCGTGAGATCTGAGAAAGGCCAGGACGATGTCCGTGTGAGCCTTTGCTTGAGGAAGGGACGACGCTTGAATCAGAATGTCGTCCAAGTAAGGTACTACAGCAATGCCCCTTGGTCTTAGCACAGCTAGAAGGGACCCTAGTACCTTTGTGAAAATCCTTGGAGCAGTGGCTAACCCGAAAGGAAGCGCCACAAACTGGTAATGCTTGTCCAGGAATGCGAACCTTAGGAACCGATGATGTTCCTTGTGGATAGGAATATGTAGATACGTATCCTTTAAATCCACCGTGGTCATGAATTGACCTTCCTGGATGGAAGTAACGATGGAACCTTGAGAAACTTGTTTAAGATCTTGAGATCTAAGATTGGTCTGAACGTTCCCTCTTTTTTGGGAACTATGAACAGATTGGAGTAGAACCCCATCCCTTGTTCTCCTAATGGAACAGGATGAATCACTCCCATTGTTAACAGGTCTTCTACACAATGTAAGAATGCCTGTCTTTTTATGTGGTCTGAAGACAACTGAGACCTGTGGAACCTCCCCCTTGGGGGAAGCCCCTTGAATTCCAGAAGATAACCTTGGGAGACAATTTCTAGTGTCCAAGGATCCAGAACATCTCTTGCCCAAGCCTGAGCGAAGAGAGAGAGTCTGCCCCCCACCAGATCCGGTCCCGGATCGGGGGCCAACATTTCATGCTGTCTTGGTAGCAGTGGCAGGTTTCTTGGCCTGCTTTCCCTTGTTCCAGCCTTGCATTGGTCTCCAAGCTTGCTTGGCTTGAGAAGTATTACCCTCTTGCTTAGAGGACGTAGCACTTTGGGCTGGTCCGTTTCTACGAAAGGGACGAAAATTAGGTTTATTTTTGGCCTTGAAAGGCCGATCCTGAGGAAGGGCATGGCCCTTACCCCCAGTGATATCAGAGATAATCTCTTTCAAGTCAGGGCCAAACAGCGTTTTCCCCTTGAAAGGAATGTTAAGTAGCTTGTTCTTGGAAGACGCATCAGCTGACCAAGATTTCAACCAAAGCGCTCTGCGCGCCACAATAGCAAACCCAGAATTCTTAGCCGCTAACCTAGCCAATTGCAAAGTGGCGTCTAGGGTGAAAGAATTAGCCAATTTGAGAGCATTGATTCTGTCCATAATCTCCTCATAAGGAGGAGAATCACTATCGACCGCCTTTACCAGCTCATCGAACCAGAAACATGCGGCTGTAGCGACAGGGACAATGCATGAAATTGGTTGTAGAAGGTAACCCTGCTGAACAAACATCTTTTTAAGTAAACCTTCTAATTTTTTATCCATAGGATCTTTGAAAGCACAACTATCTTCTATGGGTATAGTGGTGCGTTTGTTTAAAGTGGAAACCGCTCCCTCGACCTTGGGGACTGTCTGCCATAAGTCCTTTCTGGGGTCGACCATAGGAAACAATTTTTTAAATATGGGGGGAGGGACGAAAGGAATACCGGGCCTTTCCCATTCTTTATTTACAATGTCCGCCACCCGCTTGGGTATAGGAAAAGCTTCTGGGAGCCCCGGGACCTCTAGGAACTTGTCCATTTTACATAGCTTCTCTGGGATGACCAAATTGTCACAGTCATCCAGAGTGGATAATACCTCCTTAAGCAGAGCGCGGAGATGTTCCAACTTAAATTTAAACGTAATCACATCAGGTTCAGCTTGTTGAGAAATGTTCCCTGAATCTGTAATTTCTCCCTCAGACAAAACCTCCCTGGCCCCATCAGACTGGTTTAGGGGCCCTTCAGAACCATTATTATCAGCGTCGTCATGCTCTTCAGTATCTAAAACAGAGCAGTCGCGCTTACGCTGATAAGAGTGCATTTTGGCTAAAATGTTTTTGACAGAATTATCCATTACAGCCGTTAATTGTTGCATAGTAAGGAGTATTGGCGCGCTAGATGTACTAGGGGCCTCCTGAGTGGGCAAGACTCGTGTAGACGAAGGAGGGAATGATGCAGTACCATGCTTACTCCCCTCACTTGAGGAATCATCTTGGGCATCATTGTCATTGTCACATAAATCACATTTATTTAAATGAGAAGGAACTCTGGCTTCCCCACATTCAGAACACAGTCTATCTGGTAGTTCAGACATGTTAAACAGGCATAAACTTGATAACAAAGTACAAAAAACGTTTTAAAATAAAACCGTTACTGTCACTTTAAATTTTAAACTGAACACACTTTATTACTGCAATTGCGAAAAAATATGAAGGAATTGTTCAAAATTCACCAAAATTTCACCACAGTGTCTTAAAGCCTTAAAAGTATTGCACACCAAATTTGGAAGCTTTAACCCTTAAAATAACGGAACCGGAGCCGTTTTTAACTTTAACCCCTTTACAGTCCCTGGTATCTGCTTTGCTGAGACCCAACCAAGCCCAAAGGGGAATACGATACCAAATGACGCCTTCAGAAAGTCTTTTCTATGTATCAGAGCTCCTCACACATGCGACTGCATGTCATGCCTCTCAAAAACAAGTGCGCAACACCGGCGCGAAAATGAGGCTCTGCCTATGATTTGGGAAAGCCCCTAAAGAATAAGGTGTCTAAAAACGTGCCTGCCGATATAATCTTATCAAAATACCCAGATTAAATGATTCCTCAAGGCTAAATATGTGTTAATAATGAATCGATTTAGCCCAGAAAAAGTCTACAGTCTTAATAAGCCCTTGTGAAGCCCTTATTTACTATCTTAATAAACATGGCTTACCGGATCCCATAGGGAAAATGACAGCTTCCAGCATTACATCGTCTTGTTAGAATGTGTCATACCTCAAGCAGCAAGAGACTGCTCACTGTTCCCCCAACTGAAGTTAATTCCTCTCAACAGTCCTGTGTGGAACAGCCATGGATTTTAGTAACGGTTGCTAAAATCATTTTCCTCATACAAACAGAAATCTTCTTCTCTTTTCTGTTTCTGAGTAAATAGTACATACCAGCACTATTTTAAAATAACAAACTCTTGATTGAATAATAAAAACTACAGTTAAACACTAAAAAACTCTAAGCCATCTCCGTGGAGATGTTGCCTGTACAACGGCAAAGAGAATGACTGGGGTAGGCGGAGCCTAGGAGGGATCATGTGACCAGCTTTGCTGGGCTCTTTGCCATTTCCTGTTGGGGAAGAGAATATCCCACAAGTAAGGATGACGCCGTGGACCGGACACACCTATGTTGGAGAAATTATTGTTTAGTAAAACTATTTGAATACAATATATGAATACATCGTCTCATTTCTATTTTTTGTTTATGTGGTTAAAATACCTTTAAGAAGGGCACACAATTGATTTTATTTATAGAATCACAACTTAATCATACAAGTTTTGAGTGACACACACTGTTAACATTTGAGATAATTAGTCTCACACACCATTTGAGACAACAATCTCGCACCCCACTAGAAATAATATCATTAATACCCCAATCAAAGATTGGTTATACATTATTCTATTAATTAATTCACAATATTATATTATTTTATTCACTACTGATACCAATCAAAGATTGGCTCACATATAACACATCTTAACACAATCCAACTCACAGCTCACACCAGAGCGCTCCCCTCCCCCTACTTAGCCTGCTATATAGCTGAAGATACCTGGGTAGGAATTTCTGCTTTAAAATAAACTCCACTAGGAGTTATAGAGGAACCGCAGGGCACTGCATGTGACACCATTGAAGCTTGGGACATAGCAGGAGAAAGCTGAGGTATTATTTTAACAGCATCACCCTGAGAGACATTAGGCTCAAAAATGTTACCTTTATTTTGCAAGGTTTTCTTGACACATGAAGAACAAAATTGCATAGGAGCTGCAATTTGTGCATCTAAACATAATAAGCATGAATTCATGAGAGCCGGCTTTTGCTCCATATCAGACATGCTGTGAAACAGTAAATAAACTTGTACAGATATGTTTCAAAGATTTTAATATTCAATTAAAATAAGCCAAGGTAAAAATACACTTTAAATTTTATCCCAAATTAGGATTGATCCCCAGCTAAAATTATGTGAGAAAAGTTAAGAAAAAACATTTAATAAACATCAAATAAACTTCTAAAATACCCCTCAGGCAACCCCACACCTCAATTATAGAGATGCCTTACCGCTACCAATTAAGACTGGATCACCCAGAAATGGAGAAAAACACCTTTTTCCTCAGAAACATTATGAAGTAAAGCCAGTCATGTGACCGCAACTGCCGAGCTCAAATTACTGCTGCGACACAGAGAGGCACTACTTCCTGGTGCACTGAGTACCAGGAATATCCATTTTTTCAAACCTGACAGTTTAAAATGTTGCATTGTTTTATTTTAAAGCAAAGGGAAAAGGAATAAGCTGTTGAAATAGAAAATTCAGCCTTACTTTCAGTTTAAACTTGTATTGTTTTATCAAGTAAATATGTGTCAGAAAATAAAGCCTAATAAAAACATTTTACCCTTTATTTGTAAAAGAGTTTAAATGTTAGTCTCACACATGCTACAGTGCCTGCTTTATGCCCCAGTGTAACCCATACAACAGGATTATCTATGTCTCAATAAAAAAGCAGTGTTTTTAATTTGTTAAGTGCATGGTCTCCCCAACTAGAAGAAAAAGTACTTACCTGCTCCGCTGTCCGGCATGTAGACAGTTACAAGGTATGAGAGGACACAGTTCCTCATGGAGACCTTTGAAAAAGAAAGAACAGAGTAGCCAACTCTGGTTTTCTAAACTAGGACATCAATTGTTAGGAAAACACAGTAAGTACCTCTTTACAAGTTCCTAACTGCTTTAAAGCCACCACTACCTAACTGCAAGGAATCACGAGGAATACGGCTATACCCCAAAACTTGCTTGTAGATTAAATCAAAAATTTTCTTTAGACACCTAAAACTTCATCTCCTCCATGCACCGAAGGCAAAGAGAATGACTAGGGGTTGTGGGTAAGGGAGTAATACTTAGCAGTTTAACTGTGGTGCTCTTTGACACCTCCTGCTGGCCAGGAGTGATATTCCCAACAGTTATTAATCAAGCCGTGGACTCACCATATCTTAGGAAAGAAAACACTCACTTGTGGGGAGAAATGTTTATTTTTAATAAGTTTATTCTTTAAAAAAACAATTGAAAAATCTTCATTAGGTACTCTCAGTAGTGCACTGCTGCCCATTCAACAAAGCATACCAAGAGAATGAAGCAAATGTGTGCCTATAAATATATATGCATGTATATAATATATACTTAATTATTTTTTAATGCAAAGAAAAACATAACACTTTACTGTGTACCACATTTACACAAAGTACACAAAGTAATATAATACAATTTTATATATATATATATATATATATATATATATATATATATATATATATATATATATATATATATATATATATATATATATGTGTGTGTGTGTGTGTGTGTGTGTGTGTGTGCGTGACCTGCCCAGTATCCCTCGGCTGTAAAGGCTGAGATGTGATTTTTACTTTTGTTTGTCAGTAGGTGCTTCTTACTTTGCACTTCTTTTGTAATAAATGATCTACACTTGGGGTATATTCATTAAGCAACGGAGGCTGCAATCTACCCCTGAAGTTTCAGACTCGCAGAAAACATAAGTTAAGAATCAGCGGTTGTAAGACCGCTGCTCCTTAAATTTTCCAAAAGAACAATATATATCCCCTGCACTGATAGGTATTTGCTCTCTAAACCAATAGGAGTCCCCTCAAGGCTTCCAAAATTATGTAATCAAAGAAACAATAGATAGGAGAAGAGAGCGCTCGATAGCTAATACCAACTGGAGAGTGAATTTATGAGAGGTCTATAGAATTATGCACAACAGGGAAATCTCTTATACACTCCCAAAAGACTCCTAGTAGTGAATCTAAACACTGTACTCTAGTATAGTCTAAAAAATATAATCTATTAAAAACACAATTCACAAAGCATGATGCTTGAGAAAGGCTGTTAATAGCCTAAACGCATTGCATTAAATCACTAGGATTACAGAGCACCTCTGCCTTGCCATAGAGCTGAAAAACCTGACCCACTTGGAATGCTTACAGGAACTGGGATAGCTTACACTCTACGGATCAGCAGTTCCAGGACCGGCAAAGTTTCTAGGGAGGAACAATACAGAAGACAAGGGCAGCGGGAGGATAATAAACCCCAAGACCCATACGGACCAAAAAGGATAACAGAGAGCGACCGACCTAACACCACTCACCCTACTAAGAAGGGTATTAAATTTAGAAACACTTTCCAAAAAAGCGCTACACACAGGATTCTATTTGGAGACATCGGCCCCTATTTATCAAAGCGTCAAATATGTTGCATTCGCGGGCGTCAATACGCTCGTCAAACTTCGCCAAACATCGTGGTCGCAAATCTCAATACGCTCTCCAAATGTATTAAAAAAGTCTTCAAAAACAGGCGCGTCAAGTACGGCGTGATGAGAATCAGATTGAGAAGCGTACTTTTGATAACTTAGAGTATTCGACATTGCGCATTTCCTTGCTTATCTAAATTCCTGCTTATATAAATTTTAAACATGTATATTCTAGATTCATTTATTAATGATCTTGTTTTAAATCTCTTCATACCATCTGTACATCTCTTTGTTAATATATATATATATATATACATATATATCTATATATCTATATCTATACATATATATAGATATATAGATATAGAGATATATAGATAGATAGATAGATAGATATTGATACTGATACTTTTTATATCATAAATATATACATAGATATAAATATAGATATCTATATATAGATATCTATATATAGATATGGAGAGAAAAAATATTATCTCTCTAAGTATAGATAGATAGATATTTATAGATATATTTATAACTTATTTTGATATTTATATCGAGAGAGAGAGAGAGAGAGAGAGAGAGAGAGAGAGAGAGAGAGAGAGAGGTATTAATATCTAATTACCTATATCTATTTATCTATGTATGTACGCTTGTATATATATCTGTTATGTATATTTTAAAAATTTTAAACATGTTCCTCAACATTGTAATTTTTTAATTATATCAATCTTGACCTTCATATTTCATTATTTATTCCTATTACTAATTATAGAAATAGAAAATATCGCCTAGATTACGAGTCTTGCGTTAGCCTTAAAAAGCAGCGTTGAGAGGTCCCAACGCTGCTTTTTAACGCCCGCTGGTATTACAAGTCTTGCAGGTACAGGTGTACCGCTCACTTTTTTCCCGCGACTCGAACATACCGCAAATCCACTTACGTCAATTGGGTATCCTATCTTTTCAATGGGATTTTCCTAACGCCGGTATTACGAGTCTTGGAAAAAGTGAGCGGTAGACCCTCTCCTGTCAAGACTTGTACCGCATTTAAAAGTCAGTAGTTAAGAGTTTTATGGGCTAACGCCTTAGCATAAAACTCTTAACTAAAGTGCTAAAAAGTACACTAACACCCATAAACTATCTATTAACCCCTAAACCGAGGCCCCCCCCCATATCGCCACTATAAAAAATATATTAACCCTAAACCGCCACAATCCCATCTCGCAAACACTAGTTAAATTTTATTAACCACTAATCTGCAGTCCCAAACATCGCTGACTCCTACCTAAATTTATTAACCCCTAATCTGCCGCCCCCAACGTCGCCGCAACTATATTAAATGTATTAACCCCTAAACCTAAGTCTAACCCTAACACCCCCCTAACACACTATAATTAAATAAATTACCTAAATTAAATTAATTACAATTAAATAAAATAAACTAATTACAAAAAAAAACCACTAAATTACAGAAAAAAATTAAATAATTACAAGTTTTTTAAACTAATTACACCTAATCTAATCCCCCTAATAAAATAAAAAAGCCCCCCAAAATAATAAAAATCCCTACCCTATACTAAATTACAAATCGCCCTTAAAAGGGCGTTTTGCGGGGCATTGCCCCAAAGTAATCAGCTCTTTTACCTGTATAAAAAATACAATACCCCCTCAACATTAAAACCCACCACTCACACACCCAACACACCCAACCGTACTCTAAAACCCACCCAATCCCCCCTTAATAAAACCTAACACTAACGCCTTGAAGATCACCCTACCTTGAGACGTCTTCACTCAGCCGGGCCGAAGTCCTCCACAAAGCCGGGCAGAAGTGGTCCTCCAGACGGGCAGAAATCTTCATCGAAGCCGGCCAGAAGAGGTCTTCCAGATGGTCAGAAGTCTTCATGCAGGCGGCATCTTCTATCTTAGGGTTTAAGCATTTTATTTAGTTGCGGCGGGGTCCGGGAGCGGCGGTTTAGGGGTTAATACATTTATTAGAGTTGCGGCGGGGTCCGGGAGCGGCGGTTTAGGGGTTAATACATTTATTAGAGTGGTGGTGGGCTCCAGGAGCGGCAGTTTAGGGGTTAATAAGTATAAAGTAGGTGGCGGCGGTGTAGGGGGGGCAGATTAGGGGTGTTTAGACTCGGGGTACATGTTAGGGTGTTAGGTGTAGACATTTCCCATAGAAATCAATGGGATATCGGGCAGCAGCGAACATGAACATTCGCTGCTGTCAGACTCCCATTGATTCCTATAGCATCCGCCGCCTCCAGGGCAGCGGATTGAAAACCAGGTACGCTGGGCCGGAATAGTGGCGAGCGTACCTGGTAGGATCTTGATAACTAGCAAAAGTAGGCAGATTGTGCCGAACTTGCGTTAGGAACATCTGGAGTGATGTAACCATCGATCTGTGTTGGACTGAGTCCGGCGGATCGTATGTTACGTCACTATATTGTACTTTTGCCGGTCTCTAGCCTTTGATAACTAAGGCGAATCAGGCTCGCCACAAATACACTGCGGAATTCCAGCGTATTTGTGGTTAACAGCTTGATAAATAGAGGCCCAAGTGTTCTGGGTTCAATGGTATCCTGCCACTATGGCAATATGAAATGTCAAGTAGGAAAGAGTCACTGTGATTTATATCTCTTAGATGGAATGCCATTATTCTCTTTGCGGCTTGGGGATGTCTTGGCGTGATGTCACTTGGTCTGACAAGGAAGGCTTGCTTGGCAGAGGGTCGATTTGTAGAGTATTACAGAAGTGTTCTGCATCTTCAGGGTCTTTACACGTTATTCTTTGCCCATCTCGTACCACTATTATGGAAAATGGAAAGCCCCATCTATAGGCTACATTTTTAAATCTGAGATGGGAGGTCAGGAACTGAAATTATTTTTGTCTCATTAGCGTGCATGGTGCTAGATTAGGGAAGATTTAGATGGATCTATCTTGAAATCTGTCTTGAGTGTTGTAACACTTCCTCCTTTTGTTTGTAATCCTTGAAGCGTAGAATCACATCTCTTGGATTTTCGTTTTCTGGAGGTCTAGGCCTTGAGGCTATATGAGCTCTATCCAAGGAGATTGGCGGGTCAAACTCTGATCCTCTCAAATATGAAAAAAGTTCTGCTAGGTATGTTGGTAGGGAGGCAGAGGGGATGGTTTCCTGTATTCCTCGTACTCTTAGATTACATCTGCATTCCCTATTTTCGAAATCTTCAAGTTTATCGTGCAATTTAATAATTGCAGATTCTTGTCCTCTTATCATTTGTTGCATAGTAGATATTTAATTTTGGTTAGCGTCCACTTCCTCTTCAATAAAGTTTACTTTATTACCAAGTTCTGTAATTTCTTTGAGGAAATCGGCCATCTCTTCTTTTATGCATAGGAGTACATGATTTTTAGAAGGTAGAGTGATTCCAGTAGTGTTTTTGATATTTGAATAGATTCATCATTATTTTCTTCTTCTGGATCTGATGTGGGTGATGATGGTGTCAATGGTGATGGCAGTATTGTGTTAGCGTTGATGGTTCTGGATTCCGCAAGTTTGAAGAAAGAGTCCCTTATTGGAGTAGTGATTTCAGTAGTTTATCTGCCTTGGTTAGTCTTTTTGGGGACATGATGAAAAGGTTATCAGAACAAATTCTTTTCAAAACTAATTCTTTTCACAAACAAGGTTAGTAGATTTTACAGTGTAACATACAAAAGTGATCTGAGTAAAACTGATTCCTCAGTGATTTCCCTTTAGTGTCTTTAGATAGAGCTTCTCTGTTATGCAGTTAAATTGTCACATCTGTGTATGAAGAGGTTATATGCAGTACTGTATGCTGCTCTTTTATCCGTTGTGCATAATAAAATCTGCTGCGTAACAGAGGATTTTAAAATGGCGCATTCTTTCTAATTATTATAGTTTGTTGACGATATACAGTGTACAGTTAAAGGACATTCTCTGTTCCTTTTATTTTTCCCCCCTGTTACATGATGATATAAGTAGATGGGTATACCCCTTTATGTCTCTTCTTATTTGCAGTATAAATTCAAGTCGATGTGGTTAAATAGTGAAATCTCACCATGCCGGAGTGTAATGCATATATTTCTACACATTTCTGTATATGGTAGTACCATTGTGATGTTATAACCAATATTGGACAATGTAATCTGAGATACATTTTAATACGTTTTTCAAAAAAATTTCTGATGTGTTGGAAATTGTCATGAGTTATGTCACTACTGATGCCATTGATGATGTCATAGGTGATGTCACTAGTGATGTCATTGATGATTTAAAAAATATATTTCTCTGATCTGTAGGATGATGTCATGGGTTATGTCACTGATAATCTCATAGTGATGTTGGGATTTTTTTTATAATATTTTTGAGGTTTGTCATTGATACAACAGTATAGACAGATATTAAAATGCTACACAAACATAGAACTCCAATTTATACAAAAAGCTAGTATTAAACCTGCAATTCTTAGTAAACATTTGATAACAGAAACCTCAGATTTACAATTGTATAATATAGTTTTGTAGCAATACCTTCTAACTGGCACTCTGGGTCACTTTTGGACCCTATCATACTCTAAATAACATTAAAGAAGGCAACTGGATCATAGGGGATCGCTTTTGGATCCCGACAGTAGTAGTGGATCACAGAATAATGGATAAATCCAATATTGACTGAATATAGAGCTATTGGGGCTGATTTATTAAAGTGTGGACGGACATGATACGATGTAGCAGGTGGACCAGTTATGAAGCAGCAGTCTTCCGGTGGGGATATCACACTTCATTCGGAGCTTGATAATTCGGTCTCAAAGTATCATCCACAAAGGGATGCTACAATCTAAGGTGACATGTCAAGAAAAACACTTACATTTTTTTTGACAGCTGGTAAGACTAGGAACTCCTAAAATGTATGCTTACCCATATCAAGGCGAAATGTAAAGTTGACACCTATCCCAGTAATATAACCATCAATGAGCACAGAAGCAGTACAAGCACATTAATTGGTTGTTTTCACTTACAAGGTTGTGTGACTAATTATTCTTTTCTTACATTTAGAACATATTACAAGTAAAATAGCGCAAAAAAACAGTAAGTTGATGAAATACACCTTGAAGGTATATGTCTTATAGTTAGGGTAACTGGATAAAGAGAAAACATGTCCAATCCTCATTTAACATATTAAAGGCTATATCATAACAAACTGCAGTGTAGGGTATACATTTAAACAACAATTCAATAAGCACATATGTACATGTTGTCAACTTAATAGTATAGGCATATAAACCAAGGAAAGAAGTCAATATTAATGCTCTGATTACTCACATTAAAAAGTAAACACATTACAAATGTATTAAATGCTCAGCCATTTACCCTCATAATATATGTCCATCACACATAACAAAGGGCTATGATCTTAAGACTATGTAATCTTCATTAATAGCTCTGTGTAAGTGTGTGATTGTAGACACAATCTCAGATTCCTAAGCTTTATGCCTGAACATCTGTAAATCGTGCACTTAACCCTCTCCGGTCTTTGGGGCAGTACATCCGACTCCATATATATCTAGAGACACATAGCCTGGGGGGTGGTCCAAAGTCCGCCTGTTATCCGACTCTCAGGAAGGGGCCAGCTCCGATAAGCCTGCTGCAGTATTGTGCCCAGCTCCATCACCTTAACATGCGCCAATTCTCCCATTTCTCTAGGAAGCGCCGGGAGCGGAGTTGCGGTGTCCGCTTGACTAAATAGTCTCCAGCTATTTAGTCAACCCCAGTTAACCCCAGGGGGTTGAAAGCCTCTCCTTACTAGGGCCACCACAGGCCTCAACACTCCGGATCGGATATGAGGTACAGATTCTCCACAAATTCAACATCAGTAGACTTCTCTTTGTCTCATGAGTGTGAATATTTAAGTTTTGAAATTGGATGGGTATAATATTTGTTGATATGTGACGGTTTATCGCACTCTGCTCCCAGCTTCTAATATTGCGACCACTTAAGGTGCTGCCTAGAGACACGACCCCATGATGTTGGGAATTTTAACGTTTGAATAACAACTTAAACTCTAGGCATTAACGTATATTTTTTGCCAATTAATATATACTATATTTAAAGCCCCCTTTTTATATATATATATATATATATATATATATATATATATATATATATATATATATATATATATAAAAAAATAGGAGGTATTGGCACACATCCACGAACAAATAAACAAAACTTTCTTTTAAATGCAGCAGAATGTTTTGTTTTTAATTAAGAAGTAATTTACATGGTATCTTGGAAGTTAGAGAGCACTGTTGAATTGCGTTTTTCCCCCGCTGCCTTGACAAGGGCAGACTTACTGTACCCACAACAACCTAGCTGCAACATAGTGCTCACACTGAAGGAAGCAGTGGGAAGGAAGATATTTGCTGAGCACTCCGGGCCTACTCAGATATATATTTCCTGTAATTTAATTCTGAACATTGTAATTTAACTGCCCTCCTAAAACATGCTACAGTGATTGTTGATCAGTGCAGGAGTTCATTATATTTTTTGCCTAATTAGAAACAGTGGCTTTTAAAGAAGTATATCCCTTGCTTTGGCTGCAAGATGATGCACAGATTCACAAATGAAATTACAATTTTATATGCTTATAAAACGGTAATTTTGTATGCAGATCTTTTACAATTCAGGTTCTAATTGCTGCTATATACTATACATGAATAAAACATTACTTTAGCATCCATTTAAGTGAAAATTGAGATACAGCATACTGCAGAATGTATTGTCCCAATGTGTATAGGCGAGTTGCTCGTCAGGTAAAATCCCAAATCTTTATTCTTCATTTCTTAAAACACGACAGCTCACAACAGGAATAAAGCTGAGATTAAACTGGTTGCAGATTATGTTTTTTAGCAATTATCTGTAATCCTAGCCTATCATACTGCTCCACCTCAGTAACTTATAAAACAATACATGTTTCCAATTGGCTAAAACACTTAATAAAACACTCTCTCTATCCTCTTAAAGATATATGTACTTGTCAGTACTATATAGAGGTAATTCATATATGCGGAGTGATAACTTCACAGAAACAGTTAAATTAAATAGTTACTATGTAAGACAACATAGTAAATCAGATTATAAAATGGAATGTGACCCATAAAAGTAATGGTATTATTTACTATAATAGCATAATCATTTTCTCCCAAACATGTAATAAAGTGTCCACATCATGATATATAGTATTGGTATATAAATATATTAGTCTGAAACTTTCACTATTGGTATGGGCGTGGTGTAAGCATGCAGTAAAAAGATGCTGTGAAAGGACTGAGACAGCTTATATGAAGCCCCAGTGATTGAGCCTGGGGAGTAAAACATGTGTAGGCTAGGGTTCTACCAGCCTACTTGAATATTTGAAGACTGCTTAACTATCTTGCCTATGACTGTATGTAAAGATGATCATCGTGCTTGTTATCCTGCTTTATATATATATTTATATATATTATTTTTTATATTTTGTTTGCAAAAGAGTGCTGTTTTTCCTTTCTTTTTACGGAGATAAAATTGGGCAGGTATATTAACACTCTTCCTATACAATATCTACCTTCTTTAGAACCTAATGAAAGCCCTAGATTTACCCTTGGACTTCTTATCCTGATGTAGAATGCTGGCTTAAGGATAGAATATAGAGTGTCTTAGGAAATGGAGCACATTCAGCAGAGGGGGCTGTTACTAGTGGTGTTCTTCAGGGTTTAGTTCTGGGGCTGGTTTTATTTAACTTATTTATCAGAGATATCAGCAAAGGGCTACAGGGGAAAGTGTATCTATTTGCAGATAATACAAAAAATTGTAATAGAGTAAATGTTCCAGGGGGGAAGACAAAATAAGAAATTATATACAACAATTGGAGGATTGGACAAATGACTGAGATTTAAAGTTTAACAAAGCAAAGTGTAAAATTATGCATTTAGGCAAGAAAAAGCCAAAGTTAATTACAGACTCAAAAACACTTTATTGACTGTTACAAATGAGGAACAGGACTTGGGAATTATTATTTCAGATTATATAACATTTAGTAAACAATGTAGTAATGCAGCGAGTAAGGCCAGCAGAATGCTTGGATGTATTGGTTATTATACCACTTTACAGATCATTAGTTAGGCCTCATCTTGAGTATTGTTTGCAATTCTGGAGGCCATATCTCCAGAAGGATATTAACAAACTTGAATCTGTGCGAAGGAGGGCTACCAAAATGGTACATGGTCTAAAAAATAAAACGTGCCAGGAGAGGCTCAATGACCTAAATATATATAGCTTAAAGGAGAGAAGAGCAAATAGTGATATGATAGCAACTTTCAAGTATATTAAAGGGCTTAGTAAAGCTGAGGCTGTGAGTATTTTACATGAAAAGAAAGATTCACGAACAATGAGTCATGATCTCAAGTTGAATGGGTAGTATATTCAGGAGTAATTTGAGGAAGTACTTATTTACATAAAGGGTGATTGATTAATGGAATAAACTCTCATAAGAGATGGTAATGACAAACACTGTGGGGGACTTTAAGAATGCCTCGGATAAGCATAACGCTGTCCTATGAACTAGATAAGTTTATACTTTTAGGAAATATCAGGCAGACTTGCTGGGCATGACTTGCTGGGCATGGCTCTTATCTGCCATCAAACTCTATATACATTTAGCCAAAGTAGAAATAGCCCCATCCACCTTAGGAATAGTTTTCCAAAGCTCTAAATTAGAAGCAGGTAAAATAAACATCCTTTTAAATCTTTGAGTGGAATTAAAAAGGGATGCTTGGAGAATTCTTTAGAAATCCGCTTAGCGGATCATGTCCGACAGACATCGCTGAATGCAGCAGCATACACTGTCGGCATTTAAGATAGCACAAGCAGTTTTGGTGAACTGCTTGTGCAATGCCGCCCCCTGCAGATTCGCGTCCAATGGCCGCTAGCAGGGGGTGTCAATCAACCAGATCGTATCTGATCAGGTTGATTGCTGTCCGCCGCTCAGACTGCTGCTTCTTAACTGCTGTTTCCGGCGAGCCTGAAGGCTTGCACGGATACAGGGGGAACAGGGGCCATTCGGCCCTTAATAATTCGGCCCCTTAGACTTAACCAAATCAGATAAGATAGTTGAGGGATTATCAGTAACTACCTTCTAATGCTTACTTGGAGGGCATGGTTGCCAACATCTCAAATATAGTAGAGTGTACAAAGTCTTTAAATCCTGGAGAAACATCTGAAAAACTCCCCAGTGTACAACAAACAGAGGGAGGACAGATACCCTTAGAAGCAAAAGCAGCATTGGACAGATTAGAATGCATATGATGAACCCGTACATGATTTGCAAAGCTGGGCAGGGGGATTATATCAACCAGCTTCCAAAAAAATACATTTAATATAGTAGTAAAGTGTTCAGAGGAGCTAGCTTCTGAGGTACTAGTATTAACATAAGAGGGGACAGGATCAGTATGCTCCATAATGAGTAAATCAAAAGACAATTATTTGAACAGCACATTAATAATAAAGGCAGGATAATCAAAGTAACTTTACACCCAAATAAAGCAGCTTTTGGAAGTAATGAAAATCTTACTCACTCACCAGAGGCTTAAGCCAGCTTAAGGAGTGTTAAATACAAATGTCGACAATAAAATGACACGCGTTAACAAGAAACAAGAGTGAAAGAAAACCGACGTGCGCATAAGCCAACCCGCTCTAATTATAAAAAATACTTAACGCACCTCTAAGCCTACATAGGGTTAAATAAGATACTTGTATAGGTGGTCGGTTTTGTGCCGGTTCAATTTGCACCGTTTCAGAATAACGCTCCTGATTTTCAGTCATGTGACTGCTATTGAAAAGCACTGAGAAGCAGCACATTGATTACAATAAGGGCAGGCCAGTAGGTGAAGCTGTCTGATTGTGTTGCAGCAAAGATATGCAAGCCAAGCAGACTAAAATTAATCAGTGTGAACAGATCAGACCTGAGCAGCCGTGAGGGAAACTTCCCTTTCTTCTTCTATCCCAGCTGCTTGAGGTGAGGGTGCCTATAAATCAGTCCAGACTAGAATGCGTAGAATAGCTGCAGACCCTATATTAGCTAAAAGTGTATGCTACTGTTTCAATGCAGAGACCTTTTTGCCAAAAAATACATGTAAAAAAAATGTTAGTTTGATGATGCATTCTGTGTTGTGTGATTATTTAAAACTGTTTATAATGCTGTTTAGCATTTATAGTCTTCATTTCAAAGCTTTAAAAGTAATATATTATAGGTTACAACGGTTTCTATTTACAACCATTCCTTCTGGAACCTAACCCCGGCGTAAATTGAGGGCTACCTGTATACCCATGCCATATATATATAGTGCCTGGCATAATGGTCCACAGGCTATTATATACCCATAATTGAGAACCTACTAATAGCCTACAGGCAAAGCAGGTGCCAAAAAAACAACACCCAAACCTACCTGTATGCAACCACACTACAACTGTAGACTTACCATAAGCAGAAAAGAACTTCTTCCAGTGGATAGCCAAAGGATCTAAACATCTGTAGCAAAACGTTGGACCAACAGGAGGATGCTAGGGACTGGTCCCCGCTAAACCTCTGACAGGCCGGTGACTAACTCCCAAAGGGTGTTTTTGTGCCACTACCCATGATCCAAAGCCACAAATCAGTCTGAGAAACCTTCTCACAAACACCTGGACCACCTCCCTTCTTCACAATCCTCCTGCAAAGACAAGAAAAATTTCCAGTGGGAGGGGTTTTAAGGGCTCTTGGAGTTTTGGGAATCTTTGCCTCCTCCTAGTGGTCAGGAGTGTAATTCCCAGGAGTAATCCATCATGGACTCTCACCACCTTTATGAAAGAAAATTTCCATCTGGGGTACAGTACATTTATAAGTTATGCTGCAAAAGTTAAAGACCCACACTTTATTTTGACAAATGGTTACAATAGAAGACATATAATTCTGAAGTAACACACTATGACAGAGCTGGAGACGAGGTTTAAAATCCTATTTTATTATGTTTTACATTTGCTTATGGAGCTCATTTCAACAAGTTGTCAGAATCACATAAACATGCTTGTGCACGGTATGCATTAATTAAACAAAGGGTGGTAAAATTACTTCAGAATTACTAATGCACAGTTTTCTGGCAAATTTACACCAGAGGGTAAATCCAAACACTTTAGTCTTCCTATAAATAAGATCTTATCTTTCAAGATCTATAGCCATCTAAAAAGGAAAAAGCACATCTAAAAAACTACTACTAGAAAAAAAATGATCTATTTTAGTACTACAATATTTTTTACATGTAAAGATATGCATAAAAATAAAGAGAGCAACATTAAATTAACAACTCAAATCAAAGATACTATAAAATAGAGTAATGCTAGAAACTAGAAAAAGATATAAAATCTCTTTTTCCCCTCATCTCACTATTAAGTACAAAACAGATTAGGTTTTAATTCATACTATGAAATATGCCAAGATTATGTTTGCAGACCTTGTGTTTTCCTGCCATCTAGTGGCCAAAGTGAAGACTTATATATTTTGTTTTCAAATAAATCTCTTATTTTTCTATATCAAAACATTGTTGATAGATATGATTATTTACTGTCTTTTTTTTTTTTCTTTTTTTTTAATATTGTTCATTTTATTATTTTTGGCTATAAAGTTGTAGATTCCAACAATATATAGTATTCCTTGCATTGCTGCCATGCATAGTTACACTTAAAATGTAATTCCCCCTAAAAGATCCTGGGCTAGATTACAAGTGGAACACAATTTATCACTCTTGCCCGTGAGTTAACTGTGCTAGAAGTACGTTTTTTGCGCACGTCGGGTACCGCACTTATTACAAGTTGAAATTAAAAAGGTTTTGTTGGTGCTTACCCGATGTGCACAAAAAGCTAAAGCTAAAATATTGCGACCGCATTAACTTATTCCCCCATAGATTTCAATGGAGCGCGAAAAGTGGAGGGAAAATACACTTTTCGCTAGAAGTACGTTTTTTGTGCACGTCGGGTACCGCACTTATTACAAGTTGAAATTAAAAAGGTTTTGTTTGTGCTTACCCGATGTGCACAAAAAGCTAAAGCTAAAATATTGCGACCGCATTAACGTATTCCCCCATAGATTTCAATGGAGCGCG
This sequence comes from Bombina bombina, assembly GCF_027579735.1. Classification (NCBI taxonomy): domain Eukaryota; kingdom Metazoa; phylum Chordata; class Amphibia; order Anura; family Bombinatoridae; genus Bombina; species Bombina bombina. Next base: position 553,179,997 of record NC_069500.1, read on the forward strand.
AAAAGTGGAGGGAAAATACCCCATTCAGGCACTAACCTGACATGAAAATATTAATTAAAATTTTTTGTAAAATATACATTTATACCTATATACTGTATAGATATATATATATATATATATATATATATATATGTATATATATATATACAAATGCACTTATTTATATGTCTATATATGTTTACATATGTATTTATTTGTTTATATCTGTATCTATGTCTGTAAATAAATAAACACATATATAAATAAATAAATACATTTGTACACACATATAAACATATATATATATATATATAGATACACACACACATAAACATATGTATATTTATGTATCTCTATATTAGCTCTTTGTATATCTTTTTTTTATAACACCTGAGACCTAATATCTTTAAGCCCTTATAACTTTTTTGTGCACTGTTTTTTTTTATATATTTTTTATCAGATATTGTTATTATAAGAGTAACTTTACTTTTAAATGTATTTTTGGTGTTTTTTTACACTTTTTTGTTTCGTGTAACAGTTAATCAGAACTCTGAGGTTGTGGTAGTCATTCTAGTGTAAATTGCGATTCCGTTCACGCATTTGCATTTACTTTCAACTTGTAATGTGAACGTTCTTTCCCGACATGCATAAACAGCCGCGAAAAATCTAATATCACTTGCGCAAAACAGTTAGCATGCCACTTGTAATCTAGCCCTTTATGCATTGTGGAAACACCTTTGCAATATACTGTCATTATTTATTTTGCTTGATTTTACTGACATTTAAATTTAATTATTCTTTCACTACCCCAGAGAGGCTGGATAGCATGTTGTGGGGAGCTTTGTCCCTTCTAAAGTCTGCACATTAATTGCTATATCAGCAAAAGCACTTATTTATAGTTGTCCCTAACTGATTGAACATGACAAAGGAGATCATTTAATAAGACTCAAAAGACTTTTCAACGTTCTGTACCTGGACTGCAAAACAATGTACATTTTGAGAACTTTAAATGCTTTTACAACTTGTGTATACACACACTTTCTGGACATAATTATGAAGCACTGAAGCACCTAAAAATTGCTTCTCATCTGCTGCATCTACTGAGTTCCAAACTGCTTCTGGAAGTAACATCAGAACAAGAACTGTGGGTTGGGTGCTTCGTGAAATGAATTTCCATGGCTGAGCGCCAGTACAGAAGCATCACATAAACATCGTAATGCCAAGCTTCGGTTGTAGTGGTGTAAAGCACACTGCTACTGGACTCTGGAGCAGTGGCAATGTGTTCTATGGAATGATGAATCATGCTTCCCTATCCGGCATTCTCTTGGAAGAATCTGGGTGTGATAGATACCAGGAGAAAGCTACCTGCCTGAATGCATAGTGCCTACTGTAAGATTTGGTGGAAGAGGGATAATTGTCTGCAGCTGTTTATCAGGGCTGGGGCTAGGCCTCTTTGTTTCAGTGAAGGGCAATATACATTTTAGACAATTGGGTGCTTCCAACTTTGTGGAAACATTTTGGGGGAATGCCCTTTCCTGTTCACTCATGACAGTGCACCATTCAACATCAGTGCCTGACCTCATATTTGCTCTTTTGGCTGAATGGCTACAACTTCCCACAGACACAACTCCATTTAAAGAGACAGTCTACATCTTAGTCATCTTAAAGTGAATGTAAACTTTCATGAATTAGTGCCGTTTTTTAAAAATACTATTAAAAACAGGGGCACTTTCATTCATGAAACTTTACATTGCAGCGTAGTTTGAAAAATACTTACCTTTTTCTTCAGCAAAGACGGATCGGTGATCCCCCGCCCGCAGCTCCTCTGTACTTCAGGCCGGTTTCGTCATTGCTGTGAGAACAGCATGAGAAGCGGACGGGGGATCTCGGATCTGGCTTTGCTGAAGAGAAAGGTAAGTATTTGTAAAAATACGCGGCAATGTAAAGTTTCATGAATGAAAGTGGCCCTGTTTTAAATAGTATTTTTAAAAACCAGGCACTCATTCATGAAAGTTTGCATTTACTTTAAAGGCTTACCTTAGATTAACCTGCAAATAGCCTCCTGCGCCTTTTCTATATCATGCAGCACTAATGGTAAAAAAGTTATTTTAAAATGAATATTGTTTTTGGCCACTTTGAAATGGCTGCCAAGCTCAGCCCACTGATGACATCACATCATGCATATCGCTTCCTAATAATAAAAGGCTTACTAGTTGGATTCAACGGACTGTCAATGCTAATCAGCAGGGTGCCGAGATGTAGCCCAGATTGTGATGTCATCAGTAGGCGGAGCTTGGCAGCCATTTCAAAGTGGCTAGAAACAATTTTCATTTTATAATAACGTTTTTACTGTGCCAGATGCATGATACATTTTTGATACATTTTAGTAGAAACATTTTTGCTAATGGAAGTATATTGCAAAAATGATTCCATTTTAAATTGAAATGCACCTTCAATTTTGACCTTTCTATCCCTTTAAAGGGACCATTAAATAGAATTTTTTTTACCTGTGCATACTATTTAGGCACCAAAACTCTTTAAAGGGGTATTAGTATTTGTTTCTTTAAAATAAGTTATTTTAAAATGTATTGTTTTATGGAAATGGATCCTTCTGTGCTTCATAAAACTACTTTTTGTATACGATTGTGGAGGCATGGGCATATTAACACATATAAGTGAATATTTTGTTATTTCATCACTAGATTTATGTATTATTCCTGCCCCCCTTTACTTTTGACAGCATAACCCCCATGTATGGTTCCTTTAGATGCCTCTGGTTTCAATATCAGTTTTAACAAATTTCATTAATAAATACATAAGAAAATATACTTAAAGGGATAGTCAAGTCACAGTTAAACTTTCATGATTCAGATAGGACATGCAATTTTAAACAACTTTTCATATTTACTTTTATCATCAAATGTGCTTTGTTCTCATGGTATTCTTTGTTGAAAGCTAAACCTAGGTAGGCTCACAGGCTGATTTCTAAGCTCTAGAAGGCTGCCTTTTATCTGAGTGCATTTTGACAGTTTTTCACAGTTAGACACTGCTAGTTCATGTGTGTCATATAGTTAACATTGTGCTCACTCCTGTGGAGTTATTTATGAGTCAGCACTGATTGGCTAAAATGCATATCTGTCAAAAGCAATGAGATAAGGGGGCAGTCTGCAGAGGCTTAGATACAATGTAATTATAGAGGTAAAAAGCGTATTATTATAACTGGGGAATGAGTAATTAAGGGATTATCTATCTTTTAAAACAACAAAAATTCTGGTGTTGACTTTCCCTTTAATTGTAATTGTGTTGGTTATGCAAAACTCGGTAATAAAGGGATTATCTATATTTTTAAACAATAACAAGTATCAAGTAGACTGTCCTTTAACTGTTCTTCTTTCATATTCATTATAGACAGATTTAAAGGGACAGTCTAGTATAAATTAAACTTTCATTATTCAGATAGGACTTTTACTTTTAATCAACTTTCCAATTTAATTTTATCATCAAATTTGCTTTTTTCTCTTGGTATTCTTAGTTTAAACTAAACATAGGTAGGCTCATATGCTAATTTCTAGACCCTTGAGGGCCGCCTCTTTTCACATGCTTTTAAAATTCCTTTTCAACACAAAGAGACAGAAAGTACACGTGGGCCATATAGATAAAACTGTGATCAGGCACAGGGGGTTATTTAAGATTTAGCACAAAACAATGCTAAATTTAAGACAATAGATAATAAACAGTCACAGTCATGTGATCAGGGGGCTGGAAGAAGGTTCCTAGATACAAGGTAAAAAGTGTATTAATATAACTGTGTTGATTATGCAAAACTGGGGAATGGGTAATAAAGGGATTATCTATCTTTTAAAACAATAACAATTCTATGGCAGACTGTCCCTTTAAGATCAAATGTGTACAGGTTTTAATCTTTTGAGATCCAGGGGCCTAGATGAAGTTCATATTCTCCGATGCTGATGTCATATTTGTATAACAATATATACTGCTTTTTCCGCAATACTACAAATTCCCAGTGTTATGTGAGCCATGTTGATTATAAGCACTATAGAAGATACAGATCGATAATACTTGATAAAAAAATGTTTTATTTGATTTTGTTGCTTGAAATTTTTAATACAAAAATCAATTATATTATTAAAACATACAATGATAATAAAAGTATTTAGTCTACTGAGGTCTTTGACATGAAATATCTATTAGAGACACTAAAGAGTACATTTTCCACAAGGTATTTTTAACCTTCCTTTCTTAGTATACTGTGTCTGGCATCCCTAATCATATGCCCTCTACTTTTTAAAGGGACATGAAACCAACATTTTTCTTGATTTAGAAAGAGCATGCCATTTTAAAAAACATTCCAATTTACTTCTCTTATCTAATTTGCTTGAGTCTCTTGATATCCTTTGTTGAAAAGCATATTTAAATAGGCTCAGTAGCAGCTGAATAGTGGCTGCATATAGATGCCTTGTGTGATTGGCTCACCCATGTGCATCGCTATTTTTTCAGCAAAGAATATCTGAAGAATGAAGCAAATAACTGAAGTAAACTGGAATATTGTTTAAAATTGTATTCTCTATCTGAATCATAAAAGAAACATTTTAGGTTTCATGTCCCTTTAAAGCTAGAAAATATCTTGGACTTCCGGGAGGCGGAGCAATGAGATATACGCAGGAGGTCAGTTAGGGGGGGCGGAGCCAACTAGCTATCAGAGTAGACGTGTGGGACCACAGCTCCTGCCATAAATATATATATACGAGCTCAAAACTAATATTATTTAACACAAACTGTCCTAGAGCACCCATGTAGCTGAAAGGCCAGCCTGGATATCATTGAAGTGCCTGCAGGAGACGAGATTTATGGAAATTTGAGGGCCCTGGTAGCTCTGTAGCATTAGGCCCTCAGGTCGAGATTGCCAGAGCCGACGAGACTCCTTGCTGCAATTGAACCCTCATTGCCAGAGGGTTAGAGATATTAGCCAAGAGACATAAGGGCTATTGAGGCCGTCAACAACCAGAAGCGGATACTTGATCTACTACTGGGGAGAGGTTAGCCCTACACAGCACTACGTGGCGATACCTCCTGCACTGGTAGGAACAATATACTCTTCAGGATGGCGGATCTAATGAGCACACTGCAAGCTTTATTGAAGGACCATGAGACTGCAATGTTGGCTAGATTTGATAGCCTTTTGCTGAAAATGCAGTCTGTCGGTGGTCGGGACTCCGTTGCTACGGCAATGGCGGCCGGGGAGGTGGACTCTGAGAGACGGCAAAGGAACACGCCATACTGTGCCGGTCAGGCACCACGAATCAATCAAGATATGATCCTCGTGGGGGCGAGTAGATCCGACCACTTACAGCTTCTTCCTCATTCCGACTCAATAATGGGAACTGTCCCTGAGCTTGAAGCAGCGGATCATGGGGAGCCCACAGATGACTGCGGGTATCAACAACCTATCCTCTCTTCACCGCCCAAAGAGAACGGGGTTATTTACCCCACGCTGCCTATGGGTTTGCAGAAAGGAAGCATCCGGAACTGCCCTGAGCCATTTCGAGCCCTACATAGGCTCTTGCATAGGAGACAAGCAGCGTCTGAGGGTGCCTTGGCAGGATGTGTGAAGACTAGCCGTGCACCTTTTTCGCTAGCCTGTAGGACAGGAGTAGGCTGAGGAGAGACATTGGAGGTGGACTTGGGTCACAGGACGCTAAGTTATTCTTGCTGAAGGTGTCTGGTGATTTTAATTTCACAAATTCTTAGAGTACAGTTCCTGACCATTCTATATTGTGTTTATGAAGTCCTTGGGCTGATTATAAAAACTATATAGGTACCACTGTATTAATAACTCCTAAGTATGCTGTAGGCCTATTTTTCGTGAACTGCTAGGGTGTGTAACTTGAGAACTAGAGAAAGAGATGCTTATATAGCATGCACTTTAGTCATATTGAACAAACCTAGTTAATCCTACTACGTGAACAGACCTCTACACCTAGCACCCTTAGTGCCCTTATTAAGTGTCCTTCTGTGACTCCTTTTCCACTTACAACCTGTACAAAGTCTGCTCCCTTATCATTCTGGCGGTCCCCTCCTGATATTATATGTTGGCAAGAAAGAGAGTATTTACACCTAAATATAGCTTGGGATACATTGCTTGTTCACAGTAGGGGACTCCATTACCAGTCTAGGATTCGCCCCCCTCCCTTTCCCTTTCCCCTCTCCTCTCCCTTTTCCCTCTCCCTTTCCCCTTTCCCCTTCCCTCCCCCCCTTCCCCCTTCCCTCCCCCCCTTCCCCCCCCCCCTCCCTCTCACCCCCCTCCTCCCTCTCACCCCCCCTCCTCCCTCTCAACCCCCCTCTTCCCTCTCACCCCCCCTCCTCCCTCTCACCCCCCCTCCTCCCTCTCACCCCCCCCTTCTCCCTCTCACCCCCCCTTCTCCCTCTCCTCTTTCCACCCCCTCTTTTCCTGTCCTTTTCCCCTTCCCCCTTCTTTCTCTTTTTCCCTTTTAATTTTTTTTTTTCTCCCCCCTTTCCCCCTCTTACAAGTGTATGGTAAGGGATAAATAACTTATCCTCCATACTCCCTTTTGGCAGAGTTATGCTGTCTCTGCCCTGTCCATAGAACCACTGTCGTTGTTTATCCCTATATAAGTGTAAAAAGGGTTCTCTGGATTAATAATGAAAAGATTCATTAAGAATATTATCCTGTGTTCAAAGTCTACAGACTGTCTATCATCATAGTTTCAGTATGGATGTTAGCTCATTAATGTAACTGATATACCTGTCACAATTACTGGCGAGATGGTTGAGGGTCACAGATTTTTGGGAGATTAAAGCTCCCCTCCATGGTGCTACGTTGCCCCGAGGGGACTACAGAGTTTTGTAGCTCTGTTAGCTTTATATTGCAGCTAGTTTATAGATCTCTTTGAGCTTGTTATCTTTCGTTTTTTTTTTGTTGTTTTTTTTTGTTTTTTTGAAGACCCTATGCCAGCTGTATTAACGTGAACAGTCATTCTCTTTTAACTATCGATGCTTGGAAGTATGTGTGAAGCAGTCCCTGTAGTTTCTTTCTCTGACACAGCGTTGGGTAATTGTATCATTAATGTTGTTATGTAAATTTTATCATCCTCCTTCAACTTTACTATTAGCTTTATGGACCTATCCATGGTCCTAGATATCATATGAAGGAGACTATAAAATGCAGGTCTTGTTTAGGCCTGTACTACTTAAAAACCCTCTGAGTAGTACCTTTAATTTCGGGAGGTCCAAAAGTGGCCTTAGCAATATTGGAGGGAAAAGAGGGTGATTTGGGGTTTGCTTTATAACTTTTACACATTTGATTTTCATTTCAACTTGGGAATATTATGTGAATGTTATGATTAGGGATCTTTCTCTAAATATGTTATGTTTATGTATGTAATGTTTATGTTTCCATATATCTTATGCGTCATATGTCTGTAAAAGCAAACTTTTTTTTTTTTGTCTTGGAAATTGTCATTCCCTCAATAAAAAAATGAATTTAAAAAAAAAAAAAAAAAAAAAAAAAGATATACGCAGGAGACTAGAGCTCCGGCAATTTCGGCAAAACTAATAGAGAAAAAAACTAATTAAAAGCTCCCACGGCTTACCCTTAAAAGACTGTAGCCTGCAGAAGAGAAGGAGCACAGGAATTTGCGGGATTGGAATGTGAAGGGCCGATACATTGCCCTTGCCACAGAAGCAACAAAGTTAGGAGGAGAAAGGCGCAAAAATGTAGCGCCATATTGAGGAGGGAAAATTCAGTGTGGGCTATAAAACAGACAAAAGAGAGAGTAAACAACCAATGAAGCTGTTCGAAGTAGCTGGGCAGGCAGTAAGCAAACGACACAGACCAGCTGCAGACATTACACTGCACAGCTGAAAAAACAAACCGCATTACACACACTATACGCAGAGCACCCGCTACTGAAAGCCCTAACATAGTGGACACTTTCCTAACACAGGCCCCAAAGCATACTCGCAGGCAGACAGGCTGAGACATAAATCCCTGCCATAACTAGAATTGAATGACTGGAGATCTAAATGGCTAAGCCACAGCTAAGAGAATCTAATTATTCACGCTGATAGAACTATGAGAGCTGAGAATGATCCACCACTGTGTAGCTCACACTCCACAAATATACTAAGTAGAGCGCCAAGTTAATAACCTTATGCTCCCTCACTGGTAATCTTCCCTAAGATTAACCAAAAAATTACATGCATACAACACCAAAGGTTTTAGTTTAGGAGCGCTAGAACAGCTAAAAGGATAATCTGGAGATGATATACAATTTGACACAAAAAATAAGACAATTTATTTATAGCTTTAAAACATACAGCGGGACGTCTCCCTTCAATTTGTAAAAATGTGTATATACAATATAATGATATTAGACTCTAATCTAAATTCCACCTTGTTTAAAACTTATAATAAAAATAAAAATCTTAAATTATTAAAATAGCAAGATACTTGTAACAAAATTTCCACCTAAGATATTAAAATAATTCGATACTTGTATTAACTTGGGTGCATCTGTTTTTGGGCAGTCTGATACAATGTTGTTAATACTGACGCTGGTTAAATGAACAACAATTTTACTGCATATGAGTGTCTATTATTTCTTGCTAAGTGCAATAATATCAATGCTTACGAGTGTGGGAGACAACGAGGACAGACAAAGAGAAATCTCAACAAAGGTGAATGCGCTCCAAACACAAAACAAGTTGTTAATGGATAAGATTGATGATTTGGAAAATCGTTTAAGGCGCAACAACCTGCAAATTGTGGGTCTTTTAGAGACCGTCACTAGTTCAGAATTGTTGACTATTGCAGAGCGAACCTTACCTGCACTCCTAAAGGTGCTGCCAGACGAGATCCCATGTGTTGCTGAAAGGGCACATAGAGTGGGAAACATCAATCAATAATCAAAGAATACGAGAGGTCCCCGCCAAGTTATGATATGCTACCTCAACTTCAAGGATAAAATCCTACTTTTGATAGCATATCGCCAAAATTCACCCCTGTTATATGAAGGACAGAAAATCCTCATATTCCAAGATTACTCAGCGGAGATCTCCAGGAAGCGAAGAGAGTTCTCACCGTATTGTAAATCCCTGCTGGAGGCTGGTCGCTCAGTGTCACTATTATTCCCGGCGAGGCTCAAACTCAACAAGGCATGAAGTTTTTTGATGATCCCAAACATCTACAAAAATGTCTTAGAAAGAAGCAGCAGAACCACGGAATGATACCTGATAGTGTCTAAGACTCATTTCATATTACCTAGAAGTTTGTATAAATGATATTTGAAACCTTTGTTATGATTTACAGAGGTAGGCTGAACAGAGACAGTCTAAGGAGTGTTTATATTACTTGTTTTAGCTGTCACACAGTTGAGGGTATACATGATTAATGTGTCTGTTTGGGGGGAAAAAAGTAAAACTGGCAAATAGCTATGTTGGGTTTATCAGCAATAACCACTAAAATGTTAATCTTTACTAGAGGCCATTCATTTAGTTTTGCCATTATTCCTGGCGTGACATTTCTTCCTTCCTGTCCATTTAATGGTTTAATGTTTTTTTTTCCCAATGTTCCTATACATTCAAAAGATGAATTGAACAGGACCCATAGCATAATACTAGGAGATATACCTTGCCAGGTTGGAAATCTTGGTCCTAGGGGCCGGCTGATATTGGACAGAATAATAAAAAAAAAATATTCCCAAAGTTTCCCAAACTAATTGTTCCAGATCAGATGGAGGCTGGCACATGGTTACAATAAGATGGTTAATCTTGGTCAGATAATGATTAAGACAACGAAAAATCACCTTAAGTTTGATGAGTATGTATTGGAAATTGTTTTACTATGTCATTTTTTAACAGTTGATCTCTCGTTTAGACTTCAAATCACTCTCTTCTCTCCCTGGGGTCCCATGACTAGAAGGCGTTTCCCAGATGGGATCAAAAAAGGCAGGGAGCTACACTCAAATACTACAAATACAACAATCACCTCAAGTAAGCTATCTATTGCCATATCACACACTCAACATGACGACTAAAAACCTTCACATTGTAAGCTGCAATGTAGGAGGCATAACATCACCTCAAAAGCGCAGATCAATGCTACATTATCTACAGACTAAAAAAGCAGATATTGCAATTCTGGAGGAGACACATCTTTCCAAGGTTGAACATCAAAAACTTAAACAAAGTTGGGTAGGGGAGGTCATATTTACACCATTTGAACAGAATAGAGCCAGAGGGGTGGCGATTTTATTTAGGAAGAATCTGAAATACACTATTTCTAAGTCACTGTCAGGGTTTTTTTCCTGATCTGTTTGCCATGTGCTGCTGGCAGCCATTTTACTCACCTCTCTTCCTGACTCTGGTGCATACTGTGCGATGCTGCTCATTTCCTGCACTTCCTTTTATGGCCAGACTGGTGTACATCATTCGTGTTAAATAGGATGCAGTCTCAGAATTGTGATGTCATCACTTATTATTAAAGGGCCTCTGTTCAGTATGCTTTGCCCTTGCGTTGTCTCAGACCTGTTTGTGAGAGCTCCTGTGTATTACCTGGCTGTCTGACGTCCCTCCTGGTTCCTGATCCCTGGCTTGTTCCTGACTCTGCTGTTCTCCTTGTTCCTGATTTCGGCTCGTCTGACTATTCGCTTTGGCTCCAGACTCGGCTCGTCTGACTACCAGTTCTGGTTTTGATTCCTGGCTTGTTATTTGACTTGTGGACTTTTTATTATTTTTTGCTATTAATAAAGGTGTGATTATTTTTGCACTTCTTGTCTCAGTCTGATTCCTGGCACCCTGACAGTCACTCATTGATGCAGCAGGTAGATTTATTAAGTTGCAGCTAGAGGTGCAGGGATTTCCCATCCTGCTGGTGGGAGTTGATGGCCCACAAACTCAGAAGCAATTTTTTTGGCAGAGTTTACAATCTAAAATACTGCAGTTTACCTCTCAGCCTTTTATTGTGGGTGGAGACTACAATATTGCACCGCAGTCACCGGCAGACAGATTTCACAACCCCGAGAAGACACACATTAGATCCCAAACCTTTCAAAATTCTAAGAAGGAATCACTAATAATTCGTACACTCATGAAATCCCTAAACTTACAAGATATCTGATGATATAAACAAATAGAAAATTACTGGCACTAGTTAACGTGATTTAGGAATTAATGGAATATGATTAATACATTCCAGTGCTACCCCAATATAATATATAAATTGGGATTTATAGGAAAGAACCTGAGTATGGGTTTAAATTGTGCTAATTTAAGCCCCTACTCAGGTTCTTTCCTATCAATCCCGACTTAAGATATCTGGAGAGCCAAATACCGAGAACATAAAGAACACAGAGACTATACATGTATGTCATTGGCAAAAGACACCCTATCCCAAATAGACTACTTTCTTACTACTACTTGTCTTCGCCCTCAACTCCAAGATGTTGATGGGAAGAGCAGACTCCTCCCAAGTCCAAAGGACTTGAGCTTTTAACGAGTTCCAGACTGCTCCCAAACCGAGCAGGCTGGCGTCTGTGGTCACGAACACCCAGGAATGTCTCCGAAAGCATGTGCCCTAAGACAGATATTCCTGAGAAATCCACCACGGGAGAGAATCCCTTGACGACTTATCTAACTCTATTCTCTGAGATAGATCCTCATGGTCGCCATTCCATTGTCTGAGCATGCACAACTGGAGAGCTCTATTATGGTCCCTAAGAATACTACTCTTGTAGCAGGGGAAAGGGAGTTTTTTTTCCAGATTCACATTCCATCCACCACCACTTGAAGAAAAGACAACAACCATGAGGCAGAACTTTTTTTCATTTTTTGCGATGAGATTTTTTTAATGAAAATTTTTCTGCAGTGTCTTTAAGAAGCTGGTGTTGCTGTGTTTGTTGCCCTTACTCGTTGTGCATGAGGACAGGTTCATGTACAGCCTGTGTATACACCATATATATATATATATATATATACACACACACACACACACACACACACCATATACACACAAACACCATATATACACACACCATATACATGTAGAGACCATAATAGACTCTATAACTATATCGGACCATGCCCCAATAGCCCTAAAACTCCAAGTTGGCCAAATACAGAAAAAACAAAACCTGATAAATGTATTTTTTCCGGATATGATGAGTCCACGGCTTGAGTAATTACTGTTGGGAATATCACTCCTGGCCAGCAGGAGGAGGCAAAGAGCACCACAGTTAAACTGTTAAGTATCACTCCCTTACCCACAACCCCAGTCATTCGATTGAAGGGAAATGGAGAAAAAGGAGTAACACAAGGTGTAGAGGTGCCTGAGGTTATAGTCAAAAGAACAACTGTCTTAAAATAAAGGGTGGGGCCATGGACTCACCATATCCAGAAATAAATAAATTTATCAGGTAAGCATAAATTTTGTTTTTCTTTCCTAAGATATGGTGAGTCCACGGCTTGAGTAATTACTGTTGGGAACCAATACCCAAGCTAGAGGACAATGATAAATAGGGAGGGACAAAACATGCAGTCCTAAACAGAAGGCACCACCGCTTGAAGAACCTTTCTCCCAAAAGAAGCCTCACCCGAGGCAAAAGTATAAAATTTGTAAAATTTTGAAAAAAGTATGTAGAGAAGATTAAGTTGCAGCCTTCCAAATTTGTTCCACAGAAGCTTCATTTTTGAAAGCCCAAGAAGAGGAAACAGCTCTTGTGGAATGAGCCGTAATTCTCTCAGGAGGCTGCTGCCCAGCAGTCTCATAAGCCAAACAAATTATACTTTGTAACCAAAAAGAAAGAGTAGTAGCAGTAGCTTTCTGAGCTTTACGTTTCCCAGAGAAACAGACAAAGAGGGCAGAGGACTGGCGAAAATCCTTAGTCGCCTGTAAGTAGAATTTAAGAGCACGTACAAAATCCAAATTGTGTAACAAACGTTCTTTGGAAGAAGAAGGGTTAGGAAACAGAGAGGGAACAAAAATTTCCTGATTGATATTTCTATTAGAAACAACCTTAGGAAGGAAGCCTAACTTAGTACAAAGAACCGCCTTATCGGCATTAAAAATAAGATAAGGGGAATCACACTGCAGAGCTGAGAGTTCCGAGACAGAAGAGATAAGAATAAGATAGCAACAAGAAACAAAACCTTTCAAGATAACAACTTAATGCCTATGGAATGCAACGGCTCAAACAGAGCCAGCTGTAAAACTTTAAGAACAAGGATAAGGCTCCAAGGAGGAGCAACAAACTTAAAGACAGGCCTGATTTTGACCAAAGCCTGACAAAAAGATTGCACATCTGGCACATCCGCCAAACGTTTATGTAGTAAGACTGATAAAGCAGAAATCTGACCCTTCAGGGACCTGACTGACAATCTTTTCTCCAGGCCTTCCTGAAGAAAAGATAAAATTCAAAAAATTCTAGTTCTACTCCAAGAGTAGCCCTTGGATTCTCACCAATAAAGATATTTACTTCATATCTTATGGTAAAAAACGTTCAATCTCCAAGCAGCTAGCTTCAGAGAAATGAGATTTAAATGAAGGAAGGGACCCCTTCCTCAGAGTAGTCTCCAACGTGGGAGAGATGACATCTCCACTAGGTCTGCAAACCCGATCCTGCAAGGCCAAGCAGGGGCTATTAGAATCACCAACGCTCCTGTTTGATACGAGAAATGACTCGTGGAAGGAGAGCAAACGGAGGAAACAGGTATGCCAACCTGAAAACCCAAGGAACCGCCAGAGCATCTATCAGAACGGCCTGCGGATCTTTTAACCATGAACCGTACCTTGGAAGCTTGGCATTCTGACGGGACGCCATCAGATCTAACTCCGGTACCCCCATTTGAGGACTAAGCGGGAAAACACCTCTGGATGGAGTTCACACTCCCCAGGATAAAAAGACTGTCTGCTCAGAAAATACGCTTCCCAGTTGTCTACTCCTGGAATGTGGATGGCAGATAGACAGCAATTGTGGGTCACTGCCCACTGAAGAATCTGAGTAACCTCCTTCATGGCTAAGGAACTCCGAGTTCCTCCCCGGTGATTGATGTAAGCCATAGAGGTTATGTTGTCTGACTGGAACCTGATAAACTGGGCTGAGGACAACTGAAGCCAAGCCAATGGAGCATTGTAAATCGCTCTCAACTCCAATATGTTGATGGGAAGAGCAGACTCCGCCCAAGTCCAAAGGACTTGAGCTTTTAACGAGTTCCAGACTGCTCCCAAACCCAACAGGCTGGCATCCGTGGTCACGATCACCCAGGAAGGTCTCCGAAAGCATGTGCCCTGAGACAGATATTCCTGAGAAATCCACCACGGGAGAGAATCCCTTAACGACTTATCTAACTCTATTCTCTGAGATAGATCTGCATGGTCGCCATTCCATTGTCTGAGCATGCACAACTGGAGAGCTCTATTATGGT